>NW_026623316.1:96304-122217 GCF_030028575.1 Malurus melanocephalus | reverse complement strand
AAAAAAAAAAAAAAAAAAAAAAAAAAAAAAAAAAATCACACCTTTTAAAAATGTTCAGAAAAACTTCAACTTTATGTATATGATTCCAGAGAACATTTTACTGCTCCCAAAATTCAGGTGTTTGTTGTGAAGTCTATCTATGTATTTTCTGTAGTTAAGTCAATGTATAATGTCTTCATTTTTGTCAATGTGCCATAATTCTTCCTAGATGTTTTATAGTTTCCAGCATATTGTCTTCATCTCTCTATTTACTTGTTAAATTTAAAWTTTCTGGCTCATGTTTTCCCTTAGAAACTGGATTTCCCCCTCTCCCTGCCTCTCTGAATCTTGTTCAGATTCAAACACATATTACAAGTGTGTTTTTTCATTGAAATGTGAGATATTAAAGGAAAAAATTGAAAAATACTAGACTAAAAGTAATGGGAATTATATACTGTGAAATTGTATCTATTCTGATGCTTAATACAGAAAAAGAAGTCTTCAATGGAAAACTGATTCTGGTCTTGCTTACACATATATTGGAAAAAAATCAATATAAAATCATATACATTTTTAAAAAAATCTTATGCTTACTCCCTCTTTTTATGATAGCCAAAACAATTAAATTTAAAAAAAAAATTCCTTATAACCTCTTTACTCATCATCCCTGATGGTGTTTAGTTGTCAGAGCATGTTCTATTTCTAATTTATCAGTTTGCTCAGGGATTTTTCTGTGTTYTACACAGCTGCTGCATGGCACATTCCAGTTATTTTAGTTTCTTACACAATGTATCAGTCCTTTCCCCTACTAGCTGTGCTTCAAGGATTTTAGGTATTTCAGGTAGAACAATTTCTCCCTGTGGGTTATAAAATGGAGGTTGAAAACCACAAGTGATTTCAGTGTTTAGGAATGCCTATTCATCACCTTTATTCCCCTAACTCTATGATGCCTGAATCTTTCATTTTATTAGTCCCTCCAGGAGAAAAATCAGATCATAAACTGTCATGATTATTTCAGATGGAATTTACTGGAGAATGTGGTTGTAGTATCAGACCTAGATGAGGAGAAAGAGGTCTTCAGCATTAGTTAAACCAATGGTAAAAGAGCCTTTTTCTGCTCTGGCACAGAAGGGTAAAGGGATATTCCCAAAATGCATAGTTAAACCAACATGCTAATTCTTGTCAATGTCATTTTGTCATACAGACACACTATGGAGGAACATGAATATCTATTTATTTCAAGCAGTTCTTGATATTTCGATATTTCTGCTCCGAAACCTGAGCTCACCCCCCCCCCAAATCAATTTTTATTAGTTTTTTTCTGGTGGGTTCTTTTGATTTTTTGTTTCACACAATTAACGCAGGCATGTAACCCAAGATGCTGGTTCAGTATCACACTTGTTTCTAGCATAAAAAATCTTGGTACTCTAAAGAACCAATAAACCAAAACTTTGTAATATGCTATTTCAGGAGAGGATTTTGTGAGAGGGCTAAACATTTCAGATAAAGATTTTAATCAAATTGTATTTCAGAAGAGCAGTTTTTCAATCAGAACATTAATTTTGTGTGTGGGATGTTCCACCTTATCTGGTATTTTTGTAAGCAATGTATGATTTAAACGGCCAAACAGGGATGGAGTTTGTATTAATACACTCCGCTGAAGTGTGTAGATGTCTGAGCAACTGATAATTAACCTCTCTAGGATTGTGTCTCTCTGGCTTCCTCACAGATATGTCTAGAAAGGTCCTGTTTTTTTTTTTTTTTTTTGCTTGGAATTCCTGTTTTCCTGGTCTAATGGCTTCAAGTGTCACTGGTGTTTGCATTTAATGGATTTTAGGCCATTGTATGTAAAAGAAAAGAAAAGATTAACTGTTCTGCTTTAAAAAGGAATGAAACCAACAAATTGTTATTTATTTCAGTAATTGAAATGATGTAACAAAATATATTTTTGCATATTTGCATAATAACATTACTGTAACAGGGATCTATTTCTTTCTCTAGAGCTATGTGCCAGTGAAATTAGATCATACCAATATGGAGTTTCTAGACTAGATGGAAAAGACCAGCAGGAAAGACAGGTGATACTGAATTGGGTTGCCTACTACTTATCTTGGATTTCTGTCTTCTGAAAACTTGAATCTGAGCCTGTGTGTATTAGCTGCAATTAATCTGCTTAACTTGGGTTTAGTTACGTTTTTGAGCTCCACAGATAAAGGGAGTACTGGCTGTGTCAGCAGTGTTGGTAGAGCAGATGGTGACCACCTTTCTGTAAGCTGTTATATACAGCATCTCACGTTTTCAAGAATGGTTAGATTCTGGGTTTTGTAGTTTGTGGAGTATTCATGATTTTTTTTTTTTCTTCTCTGAAATTATTACTTCTGGGRGCACTACTCAAATTTTCTGGATTTACATATTAGTTTATAGTRATAAAAAAAAGTTACTATTTAATTAATAGTATGTGTGTGATGACAAAACTACACCTATGAGTGCTGTGGACTTGTATCATCTCTTCCTTACTCATTAATACAGGAATATTTAATGTGTCCTATGTGAAATCAAAGTTTTTATAATATTAAGATAATAGCATTCATTGAACAGTAGCTAATGAAGTTCTGTTTTTTTACATACATATTGGAAAAAAAAAAAAACCCAAACAAAAAGGAAAACCTACTAGACCACTGGTCTCTTACCTCCAAACATTCCAGGTGTCGCAAATGTGCAATTGGAATGCTTTTCAAAATGTCTTATAGGAATATGTTATTATTGAAATTCAATTCAACCATGAGCATGTCTCAAGAAAAAGAGAAAAATATCCTTGACTTTGGGGTTTCAGCTTTAGATGAAGGTTTGTCACTCTATTTTAATAACACTGGTAATGYTTCAGAAAACTTTGAACAATATGTCCATGAATTATACTATTACATTATAATTTTAGCTGCAATGAAAAACTCATGAATATAACAAAAACCTGCAAGATGGTCTTGAACTTGATATCTTAACACAATGACCTTGACTTGAGGTATGCCAACATACAACAGAAACAGCACTGGAAATATGGTTTTGCTCCCTCAAAATTGAACATTTTGGGGAGTTTCAAAGTTTGTTTCAGGATAGTAAATTGAGGTGTGTATGTGTTTTGGAAAGGACATATGTTTCCTTAGAAGTTGTGAGTATTCTAGCTGGGCAGGAGGAATTGTTATTAGTCAAAATAAGAAGAGCATTTAGTCCTAAACCTGTCCAGCAGTAATGGGGGCAGCATGATCAATACTATATATTCCACCAGCTCCTTTGCAGTAAGATGCCAGCTCAGCCTTGGCAGAGCTGGAATATATGTGTGCAACAGGGAATACTCAGACTTCTCAATTTTTCCTTTGCTCAGGATTTTTAAATAGTTGCATGATGTGTCTTTTATCCTTACCTTGCCCTTTTTCACATCAAAACTTCAAATCAGGGAGAAAATGTGTCCTTCCATGCTGATGAAAGCGATAAATGTTTCTGACCCTTGTCACATGCACCCTCTAGATTAGAAAATATGTTCTAAACACAGCAGTATCTATGTTGTACACCACAGTGTATGGAGTGATAACGGAAAAGSTGTCCTCATGTTTTACAGATGCTTCTATGTGCCTGAAAAGAAGGTGCTAAATATCTCCTTGGGAGAAATGCATTTTACTGAGTGTATTTCAGATAAAATAGGCTATTGTACAAGGCACTCGAGTAGATATGACTTTAATGATTACGTGTTGTCCCTGACCTCGGGAGCCAACAGGTTTAGTGTTGTTGGGAAAACCTGCTTAGGATCCCTTCCAGTCCTGTGTCCAAGACATTTATGGAGATGTTGAAGAGCACAGAGCTGAGGACAGAGCCCTGTGGAGCCCCACCAGTGAGAGAGCTCCAGTCTGATGTCACCCCATTGACTGTAACSCTTTGTGCCTGATCTGTGAGCCTCTTGCTCACCCATCACATGATGAGTTTGTACAACTGTGGGATGAATATTTCATCCAGAAGGATCCTGGGAGGGACTGTATGAAAAACTTTGCTGAAATCGATCACCTACTGTCCTTGACTAATAAGGTGGATTACTTYGTTATAAAAGGATTTAACAAGCAGGATTCTAATTCCATCAGAGCTTTAGGTCTCCTGAGCTGATTTCTGGTGTATAAAAACATTTCTGTATTCTTCCCTGGCTAAAAAAAAATGAACTTTTATTTTTCTGATCTCTTCCCCATCYTCCTGGGGGCCAGTGAGTAAATGGCTGAATGATCTTTAGCTGCCAGCTGGTGACAAAATATGACACTTTGGGTTAGGAAGACAAACGTAATGACCGACGAATATTTCTTCCTCTGTAATGTAACATTTTGCTCATCCTAGGGAGAGGACRTTTTTCTTCTGACCTAGGAAGTGCTGAAGTTTACAAACATCCAGCCCAGGGCAGATGTGTACCTCCTGCAGTAAATTGTCTGCTGTGTGGTTTTTGAGCATAAAAACAGTGAATCACAGGCTTCCTGTTAAGGTTTTTAATAATTCTGCTTCCAGYGTTGACAGAAGGCCTGGCCTTAAAATCAGATGAGAGAGTAGCCTAATGATATTCTCAACTTCCAAAAAGTGTAATAAGAGAGAATTTTATTGGATACATCTTAGCATTTTTGGTGTCTAGTCTAAGATTTTATCTTTTACTTGTGTGCTAATCCCAGTGGGACTAGAAATATGTGTAATGACCTAAATCAAAGTTTATGAGAAAGTTTGGAAAAGGTTGAAAAGACAAATGGAAGAAATGTCCTTTGAAGTACTGAATCATGAAAGAATTTGCATTTCTTTTTACTTTTCTTGGTTTTGGTATTTTTTTAATGTGTGGTATTTTATGCATTTATTACTTTTCCTGCTTATCACTCAGTTTTTGTCATTAATTGCCTGTGAAGCTTTACAAAATAAAGCATATGGCTAATAAAGTGCAGAGGCTTATGTATGGTTTTAAGCACATAAATAACCCTATTGACCTCAAGCAGAGTGAGTCATATGCAGTCAGATTTTAATTTTGATCAGGAGTGCGCCTCTGAAAACAATTTTCTGATAGTTCCTATTTTTATTGCTGTGCATCCTTACGAAGCATAAACTTCATATTCCTCTGTCAGAGGAAATAGAATTAGGAGACAGACTTTAGGAATACACTTAATACAAAATCCACAGATCTGCTACTCAAATTTTGTGGAATAGACTGGTGTTAATTTTTATTTTCATTTTAATAGCTACTGGCCCAGTTGATTTTTCTCTCCTGTGTTGCTCTTTGTGACACATCTTTCTTATTTTTTGTTTTTATTTTGAAATTGAATTTTCATCTTATGATTCATAAAAAYAATGGACTCCTGACCTAAACTTTGMAGAAATAGAGGATAAATTTTGTCTGATTAGCCAAAAAGTTAAAAAAAAAGCAGCTTACRTTGCACAATTGTAACTGTGTTTAAATAAAATAGTTATTACCTTTCTTGGTATATCCAGAAAAGAGAGGGTAAAAAAATTGTCATAATTTTAGACACTGTGTGTCCATAGGGATTTATTTTATTCTGTGATTTTGTAACAGATTGATTTGTTTCGAAACAGAAGGTATTACAGGATAGCCTGACAAAATAAACAGTTTTGTCCCTCTTGTATTTTTTCCACTGTACTTTCTTACTTAACTACAGAACTGAAATTAGTTAAATGGAGTGTGAATCAACAAAGCAGTTAAATTTGGAAGTAATAGCTGGATCCCAGTGTGTGTTTAAACAAGAGGACTAAAGAATGAGTCTGATATCATCCAGTCATTATAGAAATAGCACATTAAACTGTTAAGAGAAGGGTAAAATTTTAAATGGCTTCAGTAAGATACTGCTTTCCAGTGATCTTTCAGGCATGCACAAAAAGACATTTCCTCAATTTCTTTTAAATTTCTAGCCCCAATATTGAATATTTTGTGTAATTCTCACAGTGTAATGCACACAAGAACTCAGGTTTTCTACCCATGTCTTTAGGCTGAGTCCCTCCCGCCTCTCCTCAAAGGGTCAGTGCTCCAGCCTTGACCACCACGATGCCACTCTGCAAGCTCACTCTGGTTTCTTGATGTCTCTCTGTTACTGCTGGGTACAAGATTACACCATTACCTGCAGTCTAAAGAGAGCAGAGTGGAGGGGAGAGTCCTTTCCTGGAAGCCACCCCAGCTACAAGGTCACACCACYGGCCTGACAGAGCTCCAGGAAATTCTGTTTGTGTCTATAGAGTAGTTTTATCTCAAGGGCTAGAATAGAAAAATACATCTCTGTCTCAAAACATACTGTGCTTTCCTTACAGAAAAGAAAACCTGGCAAATAGTGATTTCATGTTTGAAGACTTGCTGTGGAGGAGAACACCAGCATATCGTTCCCGTAACCTGGACAATTAAAATTAAGTACATAACAGAGTGTAGGAACCATAACTTTTAGTTATGATTTTATACAGATTTCTAGCAATATTTCTGCTCAATATTGAATCTTCTGCTTGCCAAACTTCATCCATCAGTGATGTTAGCTGGTTTTCAAAGCCAGTGTATGGAATCTGAGTAGCATTGACTCATGCCTGTGAAAAACATCCTGCCTTAACTACTTGGCAATGCACATTACAACTTTTGTTGTATCCCGAGATTTCTGAAAGGATTACTGCTGTTTGTGAGATTACATGGGCAGAGTTGGTGCCATATTCTTCCWTCTTGACACAGTCTGGTTTAAAGCCAAGTAGCGTATGAATGGAATTTTATATAAAAATGACCAGCTTCCCAGTGATCCCTAAGGCAGGCATTTTATGTTTTTYAGAAAGCAGGTACTGTTCCCAGTGAACTAATTAGCCACCTCATTTTAGTAAAATCTGCTCTGTAATCGGCATGCCATCTGTTCACTTTAGTCTAAAAAAAACAAACTTTAACTCAGCCTTAATTATGTCACCAATCATTTCAGTTTATTCAGAGTTGTCTTTTCTCAGTGCAGATTAAGTACATTAAAACATCTCAGTACATTAAAACAAAGATCCATTTGCACAAAAAGTGCTCTTGATGGTGTCTTCATAACGGGTATCCTTGACATGCAATCTTCAAGACACAGTAATCTATATTCTCTGTGTTAATTTTGAAATGCATTTTACGGCTGTTTCTCTGTGCCTCGGTACCCGGGACAGTGATCTCACAGCATGAGGACAATCGGTTACTTGTTATGTTGTTCTAACTACAGGCCTACTCAGGGAATCAAATGCAGATACTGATCTACATTTAAAGTATCTCAAAAACCATATTTAAAAAACAACAACAACAACAAAAAAAAAATTAAGCACAATGAGATATCCATTGAAACACAAAATTCATACCACTGTCTATCATGAGACCCCTCCATCAGTAGCTACAGCTGCCCAGTTACTTCAGTTTGCAAATATTCAAGGTCTTTCCTTTCCTTTCCTTTCCAACATATTTCTGTTTCAAGGACATTCTGAATGGTAACAATTTGAAATGTTTTTCTTACACTTATCTGATTAATTTGTAAGTGGGGGAGTTTATGAGTTTTCTCACTTGACAAGTTTGTTTGAACAGGCTCCTGGTGCTCATATCTTTGCATTTATTGAAAGTAATCAGTAACTTTGCTGTAGCTATCCAGGGATTTTCTCTGTTAGAGCACATTCCTCTAGATCATCTAGAAGACCTCTTTTCGTATGAAGCAGTGTAACTGCAGGATGGGTTCCTTCTTTACCATCCTGACATAAGCCATCAGAACATATTACCGCTTGAAATTCTCTTTATTAAATAAAATATCCAGGGGGGGGAAAAAAAGGCAAATAAAACTTCAAAGAGATATGACCTGAATTACACACAATATTGAAATGACAGTTCAGGCTAAGTGACATAAAAGAAGGGGRAAAAGCCCATTTATCTAGGAGGCTGGTCTAGTACTTAGTTTGCATCCCTTTCAACATGAAACACAATAGTAAGATACTCTTAGCTGCTTCAACACATTGACACTTGTAAAGTGAGGCTTCGGTTAACTGAACTCTTCAAAAAGTGGTTAGTTCTTTTATGACAGGAAGCTTGTCTTTTCATTTTTTTGATAGCCTCTGGGAACATATTTGACTCAGATTAAATCACATGGCAGCAGTTTTATTACTCTTTCCATAAATATGGTCATGCATCCTTTTGCTGCTCTGCCCTTATAGAAAAATGTATTGCATAGGATAGTATTTCCATCACTTGCAATTCAYGGCAGTATTTAGAGAGCTAGCGTTTTGTTCTAGAGTCTCAGCTTTACCCAGCAAAATGTGAGCTAGTAGAGAAATAAAGTTACTCCTAAAATTTGTCTAATGWCTCCAGCTATTTTTAAGATTTTGAAGGCAAATAATTTATTCAACTACTTCATTAATCTTTCAGCTTATGGAATGTCTCTGAACAGACAGACCCACAATTTTAGTGATTTTGTAAAATAAAATATTCAAATATTTTTTTCAGGAGTCTCATAAAATAAATTACACTGCGGTTTTTATGAATACTCAAATTTAAGACTTCATTGGTTGGTTAAATGAATCACACATATTAAATCATATTTCTCTCTTTATTTCATAAAATAAAGGAATTCTTGATGGAATTTTCCTGTGTAAAATTTGTCTGATCCTAGTCATTTCTAAAAATGTAGCTTAAAGGTTTTGCTGCAGTGYTGTTTTGGTCAGCAAAATTTATCTTAATTCAAAACACAAGGTGGCAAAAGTACAGCTGTAGTAAATTCATCTTAGGATAGTTTTATATGAGCAGAAGTCAGTGGTAACTACACCACTTAGGGATTTATAGACTTTACTTTAGGCTCCTAAAAAGACAAGTAGATTTGGCTGTAAGTGTTTTTCTTTTTTGGTCATAGGTCCATTGCTCCTGTTCTGTTCATAGGCTTGGATTATGGAAGAGATAAAATCAGAATGCAGACATCATGTCACTGGTGACATCTTGTTCCCGCTGAAGATGTCCCTGCCCTTCAAAACAAAGTTGTACTAAATGACCTTGAGAGGTCCCTTCCAAAACAAAACATTCCATGATTTATGATTCTATGTCYTTTCCTTCATGTTTGCAAGCTAACTTCAAGCTGATCCAGTCCAGGACTCTCAAGGTGGTGGTCCCTGCCAATCTTGGTGCTTGTCAACCCAAATTCAGTGTTGTGCTAGCCATAGGCATGTCACCTTTGATTTGTAACCGACAGATGGTTGAACAGTTTAAAACAAGAATATTCAGTATTCAGTTCTGTCAGCTTAAAAAATCTTGGTAAAATAGAGTTTATATCCTGAGTACCTTTAGCATATTTCTCAGCCTTTTTTKTTTGTTTGTTTATTTTTTGTTAAAAAKAAATTGTCTTAAATCTACTTCGATTTCATGTAGACATTTGATGCATAATGTTTTTATTTTCATGGAGCTCATCGTTATTAACATTTGCTGACCCCACTTGTGGCTCTCTGGTACCTTTTTGTATATGATTGCTAGTTAATATTCTGTTTGAAGAAGAGGTATTTCCCTTCTGCTAGGACATTTTTACCTTAAATTACAGATGTGTACATACATGCAYATCCACATGCATACACAGATGTGCACATGCAGATGTACAAGCCCCTGCCATGTATTATAAATTCTTTGACCTTTTTTTCTTTTTTTTTTCATTTAAAACATTTCAATATTTATTGATTCCAGAGAACTAAATTGATTAAGAATCCCTTTCATAGGTGTAACACTTTCATAGGTGTAACTCTTATAGRATATTTTTGAATTGCATCTCTTCTCTGGTATGATCTCACTCTTCAAAAGTTTCCACTACATTGCTAACAAAAGCTTTGGCAATATGCAAAGGAAAATAAAATCTTTTCAAGAGATTAGCAAGAAATAATTTTTTAAAAAGTAATAAGTAAGACTTATTCCAAGGAAACTCCAGCAAACTCGTTAAATTATAGAAAAAAAAGAGACTCTCTAGCCCATGCAAGGCAATTCAAGGATTACATTCAACTTAAAAACTGACACTTTACTGGAGTGAGACAATTACTTCCAGCTGAAAAACCATGCTACGCCCAGAAAATATGCACAAATTCAAAGCACAATGTTTCACAATATTTTTCACAAGAAAAAAGAGGCTGCTTTCTTTCTTTTCTAAGGTTTAGTGAAAGTTTTTCTCAGTATTTAACAAAGAACTTAGAAYCATGTCTTTTGTTTAGATTGTGGCACTAGGAAATACAATCTGGGTTTTATTTATTTTAATATTTACCATATTGTCATGGAGGAGAAATGCATTTCTTTTCAAAGAATACTTCAGACAAAACCTTGGTAATGGTTTCTAACAGGCATCTAACGAGAACAAAGTAGTGATTAGCAAACTAATATATTGCCAGCATGAAGTTCTGTAGAATCTGGAAAATTGAGTGCTGGGCCAGGATGTATCTCTGGATCATTTATCCAACATTTGTCACTCTAAGAATAATGATGGTTTGGTCTTTCACAATGATTTTGCCCTTATTTAGAATTCATAAGAGCTTGTGATTCATGAAAAGAATTTAATTGCCTTTAAATTTTTATTGAATTTGTAATTACCTCACAGAGCATTATCTCGTGTTAGATAAGAAAAGGACAAATGCCTTTGATCACAGTGACACTTTTACATTAAAGGAGCAGCTGATGAGGATTCCACACTTAAATAAACCAGGCTGAATATCAATGAACAATGTTTTGCTTTAACATACTGATTTTGGAGTGTCCCAAATTATTGAATTCCAATCACTGACTCCATCATGTTCATGGCAGTGTAACAACAAATCAGACTTAGTCTGCACTACAAGTGSAGCTGACCTTTGTCAGCTCACATCTCAAGGGGAGGGTTCTACATTAATGAGACTTGCTGATTTCTCACAGATCCAAAAAGCAGATACATATGATTGAACAATCCGATTTTACCATCTACTTGAATTACAATTCAGCAGGTGGTGCATGAACCTGTATTTCATATATTTCATCCCTCAACAAAGGGTAGAGTAATACTAAAAGTAAACATACTGTATTTTATCATACATTATCTCTTATTTTGCTGTCATAAATATGGTTCCAGTCATAACTGACACAAAGTCAACTGCTTTATGTTTTCTCTTATTTAGAAATTAGAGAACAAAATGCAAATGGTTGTCCAAGACAAAAGAAAATAAATTACATGGATTACACAATGTTTGTAATCTCATGGGCATTGGTTTTCCTGATTTGAAGAGAGACTTTGAGAATATGGATATTTTATCTCAAGACGCTTTTCCAGRCACTACTGAATTAGTAGAAAAGATGGTAAAGAAAAATACAATCCAAGTTTTTCTTTGCTTAACAAAGGAAAAACATAATACTTTATTTCAGTACCTCACACTGAAAGTTTTCATGAAGTAATTTGTTCAGCCACYTATTCTGAGCTGGGATGGTGCAACATCTTGATTTTTACTTTTTTACCCTGTTGTTCTTCTGAAGTGCTGTGGAAAAATGTGCTGTGGAAAGACAAACCTGATCTTGGTGGAGCACCTATGCTGGCAATAGTTCACCAGGGATAAACTGTGTGCACACCTTAAGAGAAGGAAYACTGAGCTTGGTGCTCTGTCCTAAAAGCGTCATGAAAAGAGAACAGAGCATGGAGGTGTTGTGTTCATGGTCTCTTTAAAACAATGAAGTCAGAGGAATCAAGACAAAGGAATAACCCAAATGATGACTGAAAGCTGAACTTTGCATCATCAACTTGACAAAACATTCTTCTTTTCAGGTGTCCACATATGCTAATGAAGTAACACCTGCATATGTTTTATATGTGTGACCAAAGTCMCTCAAACACCCCCAGATCATGAAAATATATCAATTAAAATTTCCTTTTTCCCCACCCTCAAAGAAAACAATATGAATATAACTTAAGAGGGGAGGAAGATCAGATTCCMGTTTTCCATCCTGAGACAGCCAAGGGCTGTACCCATCTCCTCTCTACAGGAACACCTCTTGGGCAAACATTATTCAGTGGAAATACAATTGCTTATGCTTTCTGACATCAGTAGATTTAATCATCAGTAACTTCTGAACCATAATCTGTCACAACAGCCAATAAATTGCACTATTTGTGAATCTYGAATCTTGTGTGTTCCCAGTTTTAGAGTGTAACCCACATTATTTGTGCATYTGGGATTGCAAGTGTGGTCAGACTTACAGAGTAAATTATTCTGTTTGTGCATCTGGAACCTTTACAGGCTTATAGTGGAGAATTGGATCCTCTRAAATACTGTCTGAGGAGGATCTACTGAGACAGCAAGCAAACACTTGTTTAAATTGCATGTGAAAAAATCTTACAAACACCAAGATTTGTTCTGTTTCTTGGGTTCCTCTGTTTTGAATCAATTGCTACAGGAGCTATAACTCTTCTAGTAATTTCTCTTACCTGACAGAAATCCTGTTTTCTTTTTTTTTCCTTCTCTTCATTTCTATCTCATTTGTCCCATCTGTCTTCAGACAGTATGTCTGCTAGTGAGTTTTTCAGCTTCCAATTCTGCTCCTGTCCAGTTGGATGCCATAATAAGCTTGCTTGTCTTACATTTCATTGCCACATTTGTCCACATTTCTCTGTATTTCTGCAGCCCTTCCCCATAGCTTTTGTTGCAATTAGGCTTTGATTCTGGTCTCAAAACAACCAGTTCATGGTATTGCAATTTTCATTTTGCTTGATCAYAGAAAAGAAATGTCTTCTTCATTACTGTTATGAAGATGTTATACTGATTTAACTTGAGAAGGTGGTGTGGTTTAGATATACCCTCTTGATTTCAGGTGGGATAATTTTTTCTCTGCAGCTAGCACAGYGCTTTGCTTTGGAATCAGAATGGGAATAATATTGATAACATATTGATGCTTTATTTTTTGAGAAGTCATGTTTATCCTAAAACAAGAACTCTTTTTTTTGTGAGGTAGCATAGCTGGCTCAGATGACCTGAACAGGCCCAAGGGATATTCTGCACCACAGAATCTAATCCCTAGTACATAAACAGCAGGAAGGTGCCTGGATTGAGTGCTGATTTAGGTATGTGGGCTCTCCTGCAGAAAGTGGCTTAAATAACTCTTAAATAACAGCTTAAATAATTATTAAATAAATACTAAATTATTTGTTTTTTGAAAGTCAGTATTTTGCACTACATTTGATAACTCCTTATGCTATTTTTACCTAATGAAAGTTTTATTGGCAGTTGGGTAACATTAAGGAACATTTACCATTCACAGCATGGCTGCCTTTTGTGCAAAAACAAGCTGCAAATTAGTGAGAATTTCCCAAGGAAATGAATATTGTTTCTAGATGTGTACACTTAAATATGAAAGATGATTAGCTTAATGACTCAAGTTCTTGTAAAGAAGTTATTTTCTTACTCCTAAAACCTCATTCACTCTGCAGAATATAACTATATTTTGCTTTTTGACAATCTTTTGGAAAGTTTTACAATCTCACTGCATTTTGAAAGCAAGAATCAGCAACATATAAATAAGTCAGTTATTTAAAAACACATTTGAAGTAAACTGTGGAGAGAGCATTTAAAAGACAGACCTTTGATCTAGAGAGAGACTTTGTTCTGTGTAGGCAGGATCAATGGGCCAAGGCCAGCTGGATGAGGTTCAATAAAGCCAAGTGCCAGGCCTTGCACTTTGGTCACAACAGCCCCAGGCAGTGCTACAGACTGGGGAAGGAGAGGCTGGAAAGCTGCCCAGTGGAAAAGGGCTTGAGGGTCCTGGCTGACAACTGGCTGAACACGGGCCAGGGTGTGCCCAGGTGGCCAAGAAGTCCGATGGCATCCTGGCTAGTGTCAGCAATAATGTGGCCATAAGGACCAAGGCAGTGACTGTACCCTGTAATTGGCACTGGTGAAGCCACACYTTGAGTCCTCTGTGCAGTTTYGGGCCCCTAAATTCAGGAAAGACTTTGAAATTATGAAACAAGTCCAGAGAAGGACAATGGAGCTTGGGAAGGGTCTAGAGAGAAAATTGTGTGAGGAGTGGCTCAGGGACCTGGGGTGGTTTTAGCTCGAAGAAAAGGAGGCTTTGGGGTGACGTAATTCCTCTTTACAACTGCCTGAAAGGAGGCTGCAGAAAAGTAAGGATTGACCTCCTCTCCCAGGGAACTCATGACAGAACATGAGGAAATGGCCTCAAGCTGCGSCAAGGAGGTTCAGGCTGGACATCAGAAAGGAACATTGGAACAGACTGCCCAGGRAGGTRGTGGAGTCACTGTCTCCAGARGTGTCCRAGGAATGACTGGATGTGATAGAGCCATAATCTWGTTGATGAGGTGGTTCAGTCAAATGTTAGACTCAATCATCTTGGAGGTCTTTTCTAATCTTAATGATTCTATGATGCTATAATTTCAGACTTACTGATTGAGAAATAATCAAAATAACGTGGTAGATCCAGGTGTAACCCCATTACAGTCACAATCAAAATTCTCAGAGTGATCAAAGGTCATGGAACAGGGATCTTCCAGAAGTCTGGTACAAAACCAAAACTGACRGAGAATAAAAAGGAGCTAAAACASAAACTGATTTATATTCACTGTGTTAATCACAGGTACTGTGGTAAAAAATACCATCACATATGGCTTGGTGTCAGACAATGATTTAAAAAAGCAGAAAATAGTTTTACCTGTCTATCCCCTATTAAACTCCAAAACAGAAGAGGGTACAGTCTTTTAATCATATGGTTGCAGTAGTGATGTCAYCTGACAACCAGCCCTACCCACATGATTATGTTCCTACGGTATTTTATAAACGCACTTACATATCCATCATATYGAATCTATATGTCTACATCTAATCTATATGTATATTATCTATATTTATATCTCTATATCTGTCATCTCCCAGAACCTTGACTTCTTGTGAAGATGCCCATTGTTAATAAATTAATTGCAAAACACCTCAAAAGATATGAATGATGATGAGATTGGGACTTTCAGTCACACAAACAGGTGCATCCCTTTTTGCATCATATTTTATGGGAATTACACTATAAACATGCAATGCATACTTCTCAGTTAATCAATGCTTTACCTTTCCCTCTGTTGTTTAAGATATGATCTCACACTCAGTCACATTCCCCTTGTAGAATGGGAGAGAAAATCAGAAAAGTCAGAAACCTCATGGCTTGAGTTAAAGACAGTACATTAGGTAAAGGAAAAAGAAAAATAAGCAATTAATTCAATACTTCCCATGGGCAGGCAGATGTTCAGCCACTTCCAGGAAATCTGGGCTCCACAATCTTTGACTTTGACTTAGGAAGAAAAACACCATCACTTGGAGCTTGTTACAAAACAAAAAACATCTGATCTTTGCGTAGAATCACACAAATGCTTGGTGTGGTTGACATTGAATTAAATCCTTCAAGCATCATTTAATCATCTCAGCTATGACACTTCCTTCTCTTTTATACTATTTAATTACAAATTTTCCAACTTCTGCAAAAATGAAAAGATTTTGTTTTTTTCTTATTTTTACATTGACTGTTTTAAGTTAATAATAATACTTAAAATCCATGGTATAATTTCAAGATATAATCATARTGGCTATGTCTGACAGTAGCACAGAAGGTTTTAGTTGTCTGTCATTTGAATTAGGAGAGAAAGTTATACCAATATCTGACAGCAACATTTCTTCTTTTCTTTTCCTATAATGACAAATTACCTTTTGCCTTAAATATGGTGCGCATAACCAAAGTGGTAATGGTTGGAGTAGTGAGAGTACAGGAAAAATACATTCCCTGTCACGAATTAATGCCATGTTGCGATTCAGAGTGATTGGAAACATTACATGGTTTCTTAAGTTTAGTCACCCTTAGTAAAGTGAGAAAATTTCACAGGTGACATGTAGCAAAAACATTTTTGTTTATAGAGATCAGGCAAGTGGAGAAGCTATGAAAACTGAAACAAATTTGATTTTGTGCTGGATTTATGCAAGTTGGTTGGCGCTAGCACTCATGAGATATTTGAACAAACTCAGCAGAGATCAACTACCTCCAGGCAATTGCCAACTGCGATATCACTTTGTACACTTGTCATTAGGCAAGTWCTGAGCAGATTTTTCATCTGCAGCAAAAACATATCACTGATGTTAAAAGAAACAAGAAAACCTAAAACCTAGTCCCTGAGGAGCAAAGGAGCATTTTGTGCATAAAATGAGTTGYACGGTATTGCTTTTTCTTTGTCACTTTATCTAGTTTCAGTTCTGTTTCTATTACACAAATAGACTCCTSTTAGTTGTACTTCATTATAACTACATTATACTTTCCATGCTTCACTGTGTTTGTTTTAGGTAAAGTGGAAATAGCCTGGTTCAAACACTGACTAAATTTAACAATAGGGAGTCTTTGCAGCCGCTTCAGTGATCACTTAGGATCAGTACCTTAGAAATTTAAATGTGTTCTCTTTTATAGCTAAAATGGAAACTTTTGATTGTAACCTATACTGAAATTATTTGGATTTCTTTCTATTTTTCTATTTTATCATATTAAATTAATTACCAGTTAAAACTATGCTGGAGAAAAAACCTTGAAGACCATCATTATTTGAAGTTCATTATTTCCTTCAGAGAATTAGTGGTTAAACTGTGCTATATTCTGCAAGAATCTTCCATTATTGTTCTGGAGTTAGTCTATGCAGAGTATTTATATTTATATTGGTAAAATTCTAATTCTGAATAGTTTTCCCTCGTGACCTATTGTTAAAAAACTAACCCAAAAAAAAAAAAAAAAAAAAAAAACCAAAAACCAGATGTGCAGGATTTGCCTACTGGCAGCCAAGTCAGAAAAAACAAAAACTATTTAAAAAAAAGTACTAGTCATATCATTATTTCTGTAGCTCAGAGTATCCTTATGCACTTCCAAAAAACAGGGTTGCTCTTGTTGTTATTGTCCATTCCAGCCTACCTGAGCTTCAACATTCTGCTGAAATTAGAGTGGATAATGGAAACATATTTGTAAAGCTCACAGTGCAGGACAAAACATTTCGCATCTTGAAGTGTTATAATTTTTGATTCCTTAGCCTAGGTGATGTAAGACAGGGAGCAGATGTTGCTGCAAAACTTAGATCAGCCTCTAAACTTAGTGGGTTTCTTAAATAGTTTTGTACTTGTGAAGCTGTGTAAGAAATGTTTCAAAAGACATGCTGTTTCACCAGCAGCACTTCTGCTGGCCTTGGACAGCAGAGTTGGTGATTGTTCGAAGCTTTGCTTTTTGCAAAAATAAATCTTTTGCTGCCTGGGCTCCTCTAGCTTATGAAATACCTACCTTGAACAATGAATGCTCTTTGAAAGAGCAGTTTGTGATTTGTGTTGAGATGTTTCTTGTTATGCCTCGGAACAGAATTCCTGAAAATATTGTACTGTTGTTTCTTAGCATAGATCTCTGGTGTCTTTGTAGCAGATTGACAGCCCAGGGGAAGCTCTGAAAAGGCAACACCCAAGCAAACAGTGTAAATACTCTCTGATCTTATTGTTTTTCTGATAGATTCTCCATCAATTTAAACAACACCACTTTTAGGTTAAGTATCTAGTTCTAGGAAAACACCACAGAGAAAAWTTTTTTAAAAAAAGTCATTAGCATTTTTTTTACAGTCTGTGCTTTTAATAGACTTTTTAAAGGTGAGGCAGATTTTTTATTGGTCAAAGTTACGGCACGACTATTAAGTTGTTCAACTGTTTATTTTTTTATTTAAAGCTAAAGCATCATATGATTTTATTTCACTTACAAATAAGTGAATTGATTTTGAACCAATTAAGTAAATTTTATTAATTAAAATTATTGTATTCACAAAACAGGTAAGATCAGTGAAAACTGCTCTTGGACTCGACTGTTCTTACCTAAGTAATTCGTATTCATACAAAAGCCTTCAATGGGTACAAAATCAAAACAACACCTTAATAGGAATCAARCTCTTTAATTTGCTTAAAACATCCAAAATGATGAATAAATTATCATCCTGAAGGAAGAATATCCATACTATTCCATCATATGAAAAGTACAATATTTAGAATTTTATATTTATTATTGACAAAGTAAGCAGAGGTTGGTATTAGAGGGACAAGTGTGAGTGACATAAGAATTCCAAATTATTTTTCAGGTGTATTTATCCCAATTATCTGGAAAAATTTCTTTCTTTATTAAGCTCCTCATAGTAACTGTGCAGTTAAGGTCTGATATATTGCTCCAAGCTCTTTGTGAGATTATCTGGAAGTGTTTGGATTTTGTAGAGCAATTCTGGAGGAGGCAAAGAAGATGGTCAGGAACTCCTCTGCCAAAAAGCAGGCTGACACAGTTGGAGCTGCTCGCTCTGGAGAAGGTGCCAGGGACAGCTTAGAGCAGACTTTCAGTACCTAAACGGGGTTTTTAAAAAAATGGAGTGGGACTTTTTACAAGGACATGTAGTTATAGGACTATCATAGTTTTAACTGGAAGAGGGTAGATTTAAATCAGATATAAGGAAGAAATTCTTCACTGTGMGGGTGGTGAGAAGAGGTTGCCCAGAGMAGCTGTGGTTGYCCCATCCCTGTCAAGTCCAGTCTGGATGGGGCTGTGAGCATCTTGGTCCAGTGGGAGGTGTCCCTGCCCAGGGCAGCAGAGTGGAAACTAGATGGTTCATTCCCACCCRAGCTGTTCTATAATTCTATGAATGGTGTTAGCAAATAGGGCTTGTTTTCAATCAAAAGGCTGTATATTCTCTACAGAAAAACTGCTGAATTGTGAAAATTTAGGAGTCATTGATTTGAAATGCTTGAGTTAACAGATTTAAAAGTTTCTGAATATACACACTGTGGAGTATCTCTTTCATCTGAAATTTATGCAACTGAGTATACAAAATATAAGCTTCCTATTCTTCAATTCAAGTACAAAGAACATTACTCTTTGCATAGGTCACAACAAAATGTATAATTTCTTTGCAACATCTCAATTTAGCACAATCTGATTACTTGTATAGTAAAATGCACCTGGGAAACTGGCATAGAGTTTCTCTCCAAACAAAAAAATCATACCCAACCCTTTATTTGATTTCATCAGTACAGAGATTGTCATTCTTACTGATCTGAGATGTATGAAAAACCTTTTGAAAAAGTAGGATTTGCTTCATTCACACAAATTCATTCTGGAAAGATTTCCGACATTTCAAAACAAGTTGGGGAAAAAGGAGTATATGAAGTTCAAAACAAATTCCAAGTTATGTGTTCTTAGAATAATCACGTAAGATCCTTCTGGATTCTTTTAGTGGGAAAATATTGAAGACACACTAGGAAAACATGATCCATAAAATATTAAGGTGTTCTAGCTGTGATAAAAAGATGTTATCTGAAAGTTTATCACCACTTTGATCAGCTGAGGAAATTATAAAATCATCATCATAATTACGTTTAATTTGTAAGGAATAGAGCTTTACTTTGTACAGAACTGTGCAAAAGACTCTATTAGGATACAATAATGCTCTTATGATCCCCTGGTTTTTCTCTTTCACTATTTTAACTGCTGGGGGAAAAAAAGCTCCAAGTAGTCTGAGCATTTTTTAATTCATAAATGAAAGCAATTAAAAATGCTTMATGTTAAAAAAATTATATCCAAAATTGTACACTATATTATTGTTAAAAATATAGGCAACATAACTTGCTATTTTAGATATGAGATGGTACCACTTTGCAGAGGCAGAATTCATCTTTATTTAGATCTATTTTGTCATATTTGCTGTAAGCATGCAAATTTTCTATAAGCGGAGATTTTTTTATTTCAACTCCTATGAAAAATTAATTTACTTTTTTTGTCTTGTTCCTGACATGTTTCTCCTTCAGAAGTACTTCTGAATTTTAATATTTACACTACTATAATCTCCAAGGATTTAAACTTTTTCAATGCCATGTATGATGACAACTTTGCTGTTGCTGAAGTACTTCTCATGAAGAATTCAAATCCCTTGGTTTAAAACTACCAAGAAGTTTTTAAATTTAAGCAATGACAACTTTAGTAATTCTGTTTTACCCAGAAACAGGTGAAAACAAAGGATGACTTAATTGGTAGGATGTAAATATTTTTTATGRAACATGGATGCATTCATATATCTGATGTTCAGTGCTGGTTCTAACCTTTTTCTCTGGTAGCTGACTCTGGACACTGTAGTCTCCACTGAAGAATAAAGAGATCTCACTCATTCGGATTTACTTGCTTTTCTTGTGGTTCAAACACAAAAGATTTGAGTCTAAAAATAAGTGTATTATTTGCAGAGATTTTAAGCTAGTGCCCTTGAGTCATAAGATGCCAGTCATTTGTGACATTATGAATAAAATAAAAATAGTTTCTGACATAAACTAATAGACGTCTCCCTGAAAAGCTGCTTCTGTGTAGCTTAAATTCTCAGGTATCYTTTAGAATATACTGGGTCACATCTCTGTTCCTCAAGCTGGGCAGAGCACATGCAGCTCAGAAAATTGTTTTGCTCTTCTTGGGTCTCAAGAAACAGAAGCCCACAAACTCGTTAAATTTTCACTTAGGAGTTGTTCAGGCAAAGAGCCGAGGAGTTTGCTTTGCAAATCTAACTCTGTAAACCAGATTACTGCACAAAAATTTGGGAGCCATTCCCACATAAGATGGTATAGTCTCTGCTTCAGACCTGTCTCTCAGATGAAGACACAATTCTCATTCTCCTCTTTCATCTGTCACCATCTTTGTCTGCATTTTCTCCAGWCTGCTTCTGATCTCCTAACTCCAGCTCCCTGCATGTTGTGAAGCCTTACCCCAGAGGCATTTCTCTTGAAACCTTAAGCCTGCCACCCTTCTTTATCCCTCTGGGTTTCAGGAGACATACCTCACTGTGCCCAGAGGAGATGTTTGAAAGTCCTCTTTACCTCAAAGAGCGAGRTGTGCTCTATTGTGAACAAGCCACTTTTTCAGTTCTACCAGAACAAGAAAAAAGGTGGGGTTGGAAGCCAGTAGAGCAAAATTAATGTATTATTTGGTTTGTGTGGGCGAACTTTACTCATCATCAGGAGTGGATGTTTAATGCCTGACAATCGTGAGTGCTCACGCTGAGCAGAGGCAGGGAGAAATCTTTTCATGCATCTTAATTGGTAATTACTCATCCCTGTAACAGATTCTGGCAAGAACACAAGCAAAGCACAACCAATCCTGCTTCCTAGCACTAGCTCATTATCAGTCTTAGGTAGGAGCAGATGATCTGGAGTGCCTTGTGCCTATGAGACGGTGGGAAGCAGACTCTGAAATGTTTCCAAAGCACAGAGTATCAGGCCAAAGTGGTCTCTTGTCCCTGTGCAGAGCTATTCCTGGCACTCTGCTGAGTGCTAGTTAGTGTCAGCGTGCTGCTGTGCGCTGTCTCATCCTCGGATACTCAGAGCCAGGAGCCAGTGGTTTTGTGCAGAGTTAAAATAAGTGCCTGAGCATTTATAATGCATGTCACTGCTCTTTCCACTGATTCATGGCACTGAAAACCTTTGAACTGGTTTTGGTTATAACTGTGGTGATGTTCAAAGATTAATTTTTTATCCTGTACAGATAAAAACCATAATTTTAAGCAGAATGACCTCAGATGGCAGGTAATAGCATGTGGGATTCACAAGCATTTGGATACCCCATTAATAAWTCTACTGTGTAAAAAGACCCACAAGGTGATACAAATTGTTTCTTGCTATATTATGTCTTCTTGATGTGATTCATGAATCAAGTGTGTTTGGGTTTTTTTTTTTTAAAGTATCACATGAACTATACTTATTTTAACACGATTAGATTTCATATATTTCTAGTGTTGTCTTACTTTTAACCTTGATAAATTTATGTTCAAACTTCTAGTGACTGCACTGAAATATAACCCATGAATTTCTGCTTTGAAAAAGACAAAATTAACCAACATTATAACAGGAGCATAAGCCAGAAAATGTTTTCAAGTAAACTTTTCTGTTCTAACTCTTGCTATTAATGTACCAGAATTCGTAATATAATCTGCTATTTTAAATGGAACATAAAAAGCATTAAACCATGTCTGGGGTTCTCTGTGTGGAATTATGTGTGAAAAGATTTCACAAGACACAAACTATGTTGTGAGAAAGTTGAGAATTTCTGATGCAAGAAGGTGATAAGCTCATACTTAAAATTTTTAAAATTAAACAAGGTTTATAGTGCTTGAAGCAGTTTTCCAGAAAAACTCCTCTCAAATTAGAATGCAGCAGAGTTTACAATAATAATTATGTTTGATGCTATAATCACTTCAAACTCATTTGTTTCATTTGAAASAGTTTCAAGACAGGGATTTTTGGGATTTATTTAGATTGTTATATTGAGAATTTGGGGAAAACTATTAATTCTGTATTTCATAAGAAGATAAAATACAGTAAACTTTCCTTATTTTTTCTAATTTATTTCTGAAGGATTTTTTACACATTAATTTTCACACAACAATAATGGAAATACAAAAAGACAAGAAAAACAGTAGTTTTAGACAATGCTAGATAATTGGTAAAAAACCAAAGATTTGGAGAACAAACACTGAAGTATTCAAGAATAGTGAAATTGTAAGCATATTTGTTCCATCTTATCATACAGCCATAAAATACAGAAKATTACCTTCTTTTCTGCCATACTTTCTTATAGAAAGTCATTTCATGCATTTATTTCAATGGCATGTTTTCCATCAACTTCATGAAAACAGTCATTCTTTCTCCATGCTGTAGTCTGCCGGCCAAATGAGTGAAAAGCAAATTGCAATGTATTTAGAGATTGCTCATTAAGCTCTGGGAAAGATGTAGTAGAGTCTACATTTGGGTAAAGGCTCAYGAAGAAGCTATTTCACAGTGGGCTGCAGTATGAGTTTAGTAGATACAAACTCTTTCAGAGCAACCACCTGCTCACTCAGCTGCAAATGCAGGTGGCTCACCCTTCTGCCATTAAAAAAGCACAAGTAATTTCCCTTGCATTTGCAGGAAACAAATAGCTTTGCATCAAGGAACAGTTAACTGATGAAAAATCGTTTTTCTGTCCACACTTTGAACTCCATAAAGATTTTTTTTTATTTAGCTTCAAAGAGAAAAATCACCACTTTCTTTCTGTCCTGTTTTTAARCTAATTAAAGGTATCTTTTCCAAGTAAAATTATTATTTCTGTCAGTGTTTTCCCACTTTGGTTATTCTATAAACTGTGGTGTGTCCTGCCTAATCCTTGTCTTTAATCTGTTCTTCAAACAAAAAATTTTGGGTTTTGTCTCAAYGCTATCTGTGATAATCARCTATATCCTCACTGGAATAYGACACCAAAATTCAGATKATATTGCTCTCTTTTCACMAAAGTTAGTAGTTGTTCAAGGCTTTGAAAACTATATTTCAAAAGCTAAATACAATATAAATTCATATAGCATTAATACCCTCTAGTTAGTCAGCATGAATTATCTGAAATTGAACACAGTACCATTCAAATCTTTATTATACATCTTTCAGTCACAAAATTTAGTTTCATGAGAATTTAATTTACATAATAAATGCACAAAGGGAATGTAAGTAACAAGAATGTGTATACCTGAAGTTTATAAGTTCCTAATGTTTGGCAAAATGCAAATTAATATTCAAATAATAGCTTCCAGCCATCATATGCTGAATGTTACAAACTATATTCAGGGAGTCAAACTTTCATTTTGCATTTCCCTTGAAAGAAAAGAGAAGGTACATCTGAGGGGAAGAATTAAAAAAAAGCTACTTGAAAAACTATCCTAATGTTACAAGACTGACAGATTGGGGTTTGATTTCTCTTTAATGAAACAGCTTTTTAGAGAAGAAAGACATGTAAACCAGTATATAACATTTAAGTATTCAAAACTCTATAGTTTCAGCCATATTTTCCTAAAAAAAATTCCTTAAAATCTATTTAGACTTCTATTTAAAAGTGACTTGCTCTTCATTTGATCATTTCAATAATCACCTTCCATTCTTCAGCCCCGCACAGAGCAGTGTGGGCTTTACTTAGGGACCCTCTGAGAGGAGCAGTGGAATTAGTCCAATGCAAACTGAAAGACCACAAAGCAAAGGATGCAGCTGGAAGTTTAGCATCAGAGGGGAAAGGGGTGTTACAATAAGACATCTTGACATTTATTTATCTCTACAAACAGAAGAATGATCTTGCAAATTAAGGTATGAGTTAAAAATGAAGGAAATTTACAGGCAACTGTAAAATAAGATATTTTTTGGGCTGGGCATGCGCAGGGAAAAGCTTCACTTGGTTGTGTTGACATGTTCCTGCTGAGGATGTCTTTTTTCTGAACCATGGAGTCAACTGGAACCATCTCTGAAGTTAAATGCATGTGAATATAGATCTACATGTGAAAGAAAAGCGGCTTAGTCACACTGAAATGCATACAGACAATTATTTTCTCATCTRGGAAAGAATATTGAAGGGAAATGGAGAGGATTTAGAACAGAAGGYTCATGCAGATCTTAGAAAAGGATTATGAATAGCTTTGGCAACAAAAATCAAACAAATTTATCTTGCTTTGACCATTCAGTGCAGCAATGATTTCTTTCTCTTTTCAGAAGTTTCCTGTGYATCCTGTACTACATGGGGTACAGAATCAGGGAGTACAATGAGAATGTATGTATGATAAGAATGTATGTACATTCCATAACTGTGTATGTACTGCAGTTATGGAAGAAGCCTACTGAGAGSAGTGAGGCTGTGCAGAGGACGAGCATGTCCATTGCCAACAGRTTTTTATTTCAAAAGACTAGAAGTAACACTGAATTTTTGGCAGCTTTTGGCAGTTGAATTCTATTATTCTTCCTCACCYCTTTTAGAGGTTTCAATAATAAAATTACCTTTTTTTATAATGGAAATAGTATGATTGGTTAAGTCTTAATTAAACTTCAAAAGTGCTAGCTGTAGGAGATATAAAATGCTTTTTTTTCATACACAAACAGGTTGTCCCATGATATGGAAACCCTAAATCTGTATCACATTTATTACATGAAGGTGTTGACCAAGGTTAATACATGATAATAGGATAGTATAACCATAGCTTTTCTCTCATTCAGAAAAAAAAAAAAAAAAGTGGTCTATATTGGTATGATATCCTTGCTTTTAAAGGTTTCTTAAGAAAAGCTAAAAAACCCCAACATTTACCACTTAATTACATTTTATCAGGGCTTTAATCTCAACTGCTGACTGCCAGGTCTGAGRCTGCAAAGCTGAGTTGTGCATTTCTGTCCTTCACAGTCAGTCATAATCTAAGGAGGATGGGAAAAGGTCATGGTATCAGATTTAGCAAAGGAAAATATCTCATTTATTTGCTAATTTCCAAAAATGGAAAGGWCACACATCCACTTCATCTTGCAATGGAGCAAGGACTGTGCTGCATCCAGGTAGACTTCGAAGTGGTTTGTGGTGGAGAAGGTGAAGGAGTAAGGGATTTCAGACGATGTACAGAAACTTGCCCTCCAAACTCACTATTGTGGAGACATCTAGTTGAGCACAGGAAAGAACAGATGTTATCTCATCTATGGCTGTTGGCTAAACTCATACAGCAAAGACAATGATTAAGTATAGGGAGTGTCCCTGGATTAGGAAAAAAATGGAGAATGAAAGCATCTTCACACTTGGAGACTYTGTGTGGGACACTGGTGCACTTAAAGCATTTCACCCCAAGAGTACTGACAAACTGAGTAGAGCTCAGCAGAGAAGCACCAGATATCTGAACCATGTGGTGCATGAGGAAGGCCTCAAAAATGCATCTGGTTATTGTGAGATTGGAAAAGCTGAGGGCAGGGGTGTATGTCCACCAGCTGCCTACAGGTTTGTGATGAGCAGTTATAGAGAAGACATAAGTCATACTCTCCTGGCAGGTACAGAAGAAACACCGGAGACAAATTAC
>NW_026623316.1:38729-96125 GCF_030028575.1 Malurus melanocephalus | reverse complement strand
AACAGATTACCAGAGGAGATGCTGTAATTTCTGCCCCTGGAGATGCTCATGTCTCAGCTGGGCAAGGTGATGAACAACCAGTTCTAACATGCAAGTTGGTCCTAAGGAAAGGGTTAGACCAGATGTTTTCAAAGCTCACTTCCAATCTGGGCCTTTCTCTGATTGACTGTAGATATAGCTTGGACCCTCTTAAAATACAGAAATCATCCATATAGTCACTGGTTGAAAGTGTAGTTTTACAAGAAATTATTACCAGAGCATAAAATATGTGAAGGACATTGAGAATTTATTTTCAAGAGAGGATGTTTTTTATGCAAAAAGAAAAATTATAAAAGAGAGGTTTTCTGCTTGATTATATATTTTAATAAAATAAATCACACAGAATCACAGAATCACTTAGCATAGAAAAAAATCTCTGAAATCATTTGGTTCCACGATTTGATTGATCACTTTGTCAAGAAGACCAGAAAACCAAGTGTCATAAGCAGTCTCTTCTTGAACACTTCCASRGACAGTGGYYCCACAACATCCATGGGCAGTCTGTCCCARTGMTTAACAACCCTTTCTGTGAAGAAATTCCTCCCGATKTCCAACCTGAACCTCTYCTGRTGCAGCTTGAGTCTCTGTCCTCTCATCCTGCCMCTGGTTGTGTGGGAGAAGAGGCCAACCCCCACCTGGYTACAGCCTCCTCTCAGGTAGCTGTAGAGAGCAGTAAGGACCCCCTTGAGATGCCTTTGCTTCAGGCTAAACAACCCCAGTTCYCTCAGCTCCTCRTGKTGTCACAAAGGAAAATGCAATAACGTATTGGCACAAAGAAAKTAATCATTGATTAAAATTTGTTCAGGCTGTCAGAGTCTCATGAGCAGAGATATTTTCTATGCTTCATTAGCCTGTGCACATTATCARMTRMTGTGCTTCACTGCATGTGAGCTGGSAGKTTTGAGGAGCAATGTAAACCTTTCTCCTGTTATATTATTAATGGCATTACATTTTAATGGTTGTATCTACAGATACAATTACAGCAACAGAGGTTGCATAGAGATGGAAAGACTGGGATTTTATTTGGTGCCACCAGTTATTCTTCTAGGAAGATTACATCCATGTTTGTATTTAGTAGCTGTGAGAAGTTGCCACTTTGTGGTCCTAGGTTTGTGCAGCACGTGTGTGTACATTCCTGGGTCTGACTGGTTTCAGTGCTGCCATTCCAGATGGCCTGGCTGTCGTGCAGAGAATCCTGTACTGAGGGAGGAAAGCACAGAGGGATCTTAGGTGGAATGCTTTTCCCTCTTTAAATGTGGGACCAGGTATCAAACAGCAGGTTAATATGGTCAGGTGTTAGTAGATACTCTAGTGGCACCTTGAATAAACTTCCAGCTTAGCAGAGTGCAAGCTGTAATAACTGCAACACATCCCTTCTGCATTTCTTTAGAGTGTGCTTAAAATGTTTATTGATCATGGAATTTCTGCTCCCTAGAATATTTGYRCTGACTCATYTCACTAAAATCTCMAGAACAAAACCCAAAATGTAAGTGYCCTTRCTAAAYGCCAAGCCTTCTCACCAGCAAAGATKGTTTCATTTATTTTCTATAAAAGTATGATATTTTAAATCATGTTTTGTGGATAACAAAAAGCAATTGCATAAGTGGTCTGAATKACTATATGCCATTACAGCMGTGCAAARCTGTAGGAAGATAAATGATCAGAACCTTATTGATGGCAGAGGGACTCCATGAAGACTTCAGCATTTTGGAGCTCTTAGGAAGGACAGAAGGAAATTCTGAAGTGTTTGCTTCCATTCAATGTTTATGAGCTACTATTTTTTAAGCAAGAGAAATTTAGAATTTATAGAAAACCTGTCATGAAAAATTATATGCTGTATTAAGTTTCCTAAAATAGCCGCAGCYATTATTCTACTCTATGCTCAGTTTTGAAGAAGTGCATTTGAAAGCTCTAGATAATCTATAAACTCTGCATTCCTGTCTTTTGCTTTGTTCTGGTCTGGGGATTTTTGTTAGTATTTTTTTWAATTTATTGTCTTTCATACAGTATGATGAAAGGTAAGTTTTTCTGGCATGGACCTTATTTCTAAAAAATAATGTTAAATACTCATTCACACGATTATAACTTATGATATTCATAAGGAAAATAAAAATTACAGAGGCAACTTAAACAATATAAGGCTTCAACTTAGTGTTTAGACATCTGCAGAAGAAATTTATTTTAACAGTAGCATATGTATTTTAATTTCACTTAACTGAATAAGGTTTTGTATTAGGATTTTGAAAAGGAATTTTTTTTCTTTTTTTCAGAAAAATGAGACAAAAAGTTGAATTTTCAAAGTTCAATATTTGTCACTCTCTGATATTTAGACATGCAAATAAACCCTAGATTAATTTCACAAAAATTGCCTGCTTTGTATGTTTCCAAAGAGTACCAAACASCTACCAAAGATGCTACATTATGTTGTAGTAATTTTTGATTGCTCATCCCTGCATCATTTCTGTTCTGTTCCTATATGGAGCTTTGTGACAGACACAAAATAATACTGTAGTACAAAATGCCAARAGAATTGTTACTGAGGGTTTTTAGTACTCTAAAAAAATACTGCCACTAATAAAATAGTCAGCTGCACTGAGATTCATAGGTTGATGTACAAATTTGTCTCTTTTTGTTTCTTTATGTAAATATCTCCAAGTTCTTTTACTAAGGATTGTGACTGCAGGAATGTTTCAGAATCTGCTTTTTTTTTCCTAAATATTAATTGGTTTTCCAGAGAAATGAGAATTTTAGTCACAATTTTTGAGCCTTCACATTTTCCTCTGTCCTCTCTCACCACCCTAATAGCTTTCAAATCCTTTTTCAGTTGATCAAGATGAAGGCATAAAGGTTCCAATCCCGTGCAGCTTGTGGAAGCCATAATGCAGATTTGGAGTGAAATCTAAATGTATGCCAAAGGAGAACACTCAGAGTTGAAATCTGAGTATTTCTGTAGCTAGTRTTTGCTTTGTTTTKTTTTGTTTGGTTAGTTATAASAGTCAYTGTGTTGCACTTATATGCCAGATGRATTCTGAAGTAATGCAGAAAATTATTGAAGGATTTTTTTCCATAACTCTAGTAATACTGGTGGTCAGGCTAGTTAGTGAAAAATAGTTTCATGTGATGAAGCATTTATTTTGCCATTAAATTGCAGACACATGTCCTGTGGCAGTTCCCTGTCCGAGGTGATGCGGTGCATTAGGGAATCTTGAGTCTTGGAAGYTGATGACACCACGGTTGGATTATTTATGTTTCTCAAAATGGTGTGCATAAACAATTTAATAGCTTGGAAACAACATTTGTTTATCAGTGTAGAAATAATAAGCTCCAGACACCTCTCTAAAGTTTTTATGTTGTGAATAAATAACAGTTASAAATAGCTGAGATTCTCTTGTCTGTCAACTGATCCCTTAACCTTTACATGTTACATAATTTTAATCCCAGCCTACTTTTAATATTGTTTTAGTAAATGTAAAAATCCTCACCCACAAAAACTTTTGTCACTGAGCAACAGGTTTCAAACTGGTGATTTATCTACATTCCCTATGCCTACAAGACCACAGGCATACATATATAATTTTTTAAATCATGCATTAGTTTATATAACTGAAAGTTCATATATGAGAAGATAAAATGAATTAAATTTAATAAATTGGGCTCCATGAAAAATATATAGTTAGTCTGAGTTAAATAATAAATTTTTTTCCTGATTCCTTTTATTCTTTTCATGCTTTTATCTAATTTCTTCACCAGCTTTTTGTACACAGGAAAACGCTGTTTCTGTTTTCTAAGGTAAGAATTACAGGAAAGGCCTGAAAATTTATGAATCTTTTTTCATTATGAAGCAGCATTTTAGAAGTTCATTACAGTGCATGCCTCCCCAAAGAGAGAAGTTTATTGTTATGTTTWAATTATTATTTCTGATAAGAAATATCTAAAGTTTCTTCCTTCAGCTCTGATGTTTTTGCTGGATAAAGGAAGCCAAATTTTTGTTATTTTAGATATTTTGCCTTGGATGGAAACAATGTACAACAAGAAAGCATCAGCTATTAACCACTTTGCATTCTGCTTTATTCTACATCAGCCTTCATTTCATGACACTGTACATAGATAATTCTTATTTAATTCTAAAATGTTAATTAGAATAAACAAGCTTTCATTATAATTTACTTTATTTTGCAGTTTAAAATGCTTTAATTATTGTGGAAATTAAATGRGAGTTTTTAGGAATAAAGGGACCGTGTGGTCCTAAGGCAATTTGGTCTTTCTGGCACGTGAATAAAGCAGAGAGAAAYACACTGTCTTTCAGAAATTTAAATAAATAGATTTTGCTTGTATTCATAGCATCTCATATCTGAAAGATAAAAATCTTTCAGTTGCAATTTATATATTGCAATTTATATATTGGAAACTATTTTAACATAAAAGGTTTTGTTGTTAGGTGTCAAATATGTCATAGAAATACATAGTTCCATTAACTTTTCATATTTTTTTTTCATGAAATCAATGAAATCAGTGAAAGAATCACATAGTTTGGATATTTCAAAGGAAAGAAAAAGTCACTGAAAATATTAAAGGAACACAACACAGGCATTTTTTCAAAAAATAATTTTTTCATGTTTCTTTCTTTATGAAATTCATGTTAATGATAGTTCTGTKCACTGTTAAGTTTTGTTCTTCTCTTAACAGCAGCATTTAAAAACATCAGAAATAATGAATTGCAGGGCATTTGTAGCCCTATATTTACATTGCYTTGTGTGGATGATAAATGGTTGAATTAATTAACACTTAATTTATTTTTTCTTTATCTAGTCATAATTGGCTTTCTGTTATTATGTTAACAATRTAAGTTAGTCATAACAGACTCTCATTGCTTTTCTTCCTTATCAGAACAAGACTGGGTTCACATGGTTTGTTGCTGGAATCCATTCATATCAGCCAGGCTAATGTAAGAACAGTGGGAGATTAGTTTAAGCTCAGCCCACTATTTGTCAGGAAAATTCTGGGATGGACACACTCTTAGGTCTCATCTCTACGGGAAAAAAAGAGAGCAAAATGAAAAAAAGTCTGCACTTTTGTGTGTCTGCAAAATACAGTGGGAATGCTTCCTAGGATGAGGTGTATAGATTCTTGGGCTGTGAAGGAGAAGAGATGCTTGTGGATTCTCWGTTCAGAAAGGAGTTTTTTAATGCATTATGTTTAGTGCATAATGCTGTAGTCACCTGTTTCAGCTATTCTCAGAGGAGCTTTTCTTACCATGTAGCTGTTGGTAAGAGTATTTCCCTCATGTTAAATGAAATATTTTACCATTAAAGTACAAGACTGTTAAGTAGATACCAGCTGTAAGRTAGGTAATATTCCAACTTGGAGACCATTTCTTATCAAACAGTAAAAAAAAATTACCTAAGTTAAATCATAAGTAACAYAACAGTGAACTTTATTTCAATGTCAAGTAAAGAAGTAGGAACTCATAATTAAACTATTCACTATCAAGTCACTTAGTTTCACAAACATGGCATGCAACTGTAAGGCCAGAATTGCAGCAGGTATTGTTGGAAATTTGGAGGAAGTTTCCTGAGGGGCTGAGAGAACGAGCAACTCCCAACTTCAAATTAGTTGAAGCTACCAGACAACTTACCCTCTAACAATTAATCTCCAAGTATTAAACAAACATACCAGTGAAGCTTTGGATTTAAGATGCCTCGAGTCTTACACTTACTCCTGACATCCATTATGTGGGATGGTTCTTAGTCTCCTGGTTAAGATGTATCTTCTAGGGAGCCCAAAAAACCAGAAAATTTCACTTCAGCATTCTCCACTATGYTGGAGCTCATGTCCAGATATAGTGGAAAGGTAGACTATATTTCTGAGAAAGGTAGACTCTTCTGTACAAGAAGATTTGATAATTTCTCAGGTTAGACCACCTGATCTGCTCTTGCACTTCCATGTACTTGCTACCACTTTGCAGACTGTGTACCTGACATCATGTTGGATTTTTGATTCCTCCTAGTTGCAGACTTTATTTTAGTTTTACTACTTTTACAAAGTTATGTAAAAAGGGTAGATGATAAAAAATATTTCTAGCTGAAATTGGATAGTCTTAAGATATATCTGTGTGTAAATCTAACAGAATTATTTGTATTTATCCTTCAAATCAAGCAGGTTTGTAGCAACTAGTGTGTTAGGCAAAAAGGGTATGTTTCTCAAGTGCATTTCTCATACAAACCTTCCATTTGCCATTTTGAGACAAACTTAAGACCTCTCCATTTCCAATGTCAACTTGGGCATTTTCAAGTTGTTTGTAGGAAAAGTACCCGCTTTCAATGCACAAAGAATTCAACGTCAAAAGCACTAAAGGTCTCTTCATAAAAATGAGCCGAGTGTTTTGGGGATGGGCAGACATAGGTTATGAAAGTAATAAAAATTATTTAGGTTCAGAACCAAAAAAGGTCCTTCAATTTAAAAAGGATCCGGTCCATTAATACTATCAAACTTTTCTCTCCATCAAGGACTACAGCTCTGAAAATATTTGATAGGTTTATATTCCTTCTCAGACCTGGCTTACATGGTGTAACATAACCATAAACCAACTCACATGGGCATCGCCGTTCTTTGACCTCATGTGGCAATCTCTATGCAATTCTGTTGAGTATTCACCATAACTACCCTGAATGTAGAATCAGAGACACTGATTCCTCCAATTACCCTCAAAGGAAATCATCTTCCTTCATCCCCCCTTCACAGCATAGCTCGTGATGTGTAGGGTAAGCCTTTTTGGACAAGACCAGCAGTTTAGATCTCCACTGGCAGGAGAGCTCCATGCAGACAGATCACGAGTGTCTATGTGTACGCAGACCTGAAGCTTTTGCTTGTCCCCTGGTTCTTTCATCTCTTTCTTACGTAGGTGATAGGTAGGGAAGGAGAAATTAAAATTTTGGGGAGGCATGGGGGGATGGGGGATACACTCCAGAATCTTGATGCAGTGAATCTGATTAGGCTGGCCAATATCACGATGGTTCTGACCACGTGGCCAGTGCCATTGCATGGCCAGTGTGTCATGCAGGGTGATCTGTGCAGGGCCAGCAAGCCTCAGCATAGCCACACTACACCAAAGGCAACAATCTGTGCTGTCCACTTGAGGAGAAGGATGGGATTCTTGTGCACATCTCAGGATTCTAAGTCAGAATTTGATGCCACAGGCCAATGGCTAGACCCAGAAAATAAAAAGGGAAAGTAAAAAAAAATGTCAATTTGGAATAACACCTGTAGGACAATCATCATGTACAAACGTCTGTGTCACATTCAAGGAGCCGGTAAAAAATGATGGGTTGCATAGGAATTGTTTGAACCAGTTTGTGAAGAGGTGAAATAATAAGACAAGCCATATGCACAACTAGAATATTAAACATCTGCATAATGAATTATTTATTAGGAACTTTTTGAAAAGTATTGAAAGTGTAAAGAATACTAGATGCATTAAAATAGCACCATACAAAGAGATGGTTTAGAATGCATTTAATAACTAAAATAAATGTGCATATATTCACCTTTTTAATTCCTATTTTTCATTTCAAAATTAGTTATTAACAATATTCAAGGCTCATCAAATCATCCAATTTAAATTTCTCCTTAGCCAAAAATAYCTGGGAATTGAGAAAATAAAAATATTTGTTGGTTTCAGCTTCATTTCTCCAAGTTCAGTTTCAAATTAAAAAAATGCCCTGAGAACTTCTTGAAATTCAGTTGAACTAAAAAGAAAAAAGTCAGGAGAATACCTTAAAAATGTGCAATTGGATATACTACCATTAAATTTATTTTACTGCCACAAACTGATAAAAAGTCTATAAAACTTCTATTTTCTCAATATTCAAGTTATTTAAAATTGAACATCTTTGCTACACTTTGGAAAAGAAATATATTAAAGTTTAATTCAAGGAAAAAAAATCTCAAATTACAACATCTCCCAGAGATCAATGTGGTCAGATATAATAATTCTAATTRCTTTTTCCTGGTTTTAAGTAATTTATGAACTAATTTTTTTTTTAACTTAATTAACTTAAGGTCATTCCAAATTTTTTTGCTATGCCTAGCTGAATATTTTCATCAATTTTAGTRGAGAAACTGTCAATTTTGGAAGAGGTTAGAATAAATTATTTCAAAAATATTTTTCATACTGTTAAGGATAGGCAGTAAAATTGAGAGCACATTCCATAATGGAGTAAAAGTAAATACCCAGAAGGTATTGCCAAAAGCCTTAGTTGCTCCATAATATTTGAAGACTTATTACAATTTTTAAAATGATGCTGACATAAAAGCCTTTTAAAAAACAAAGAAAATAAAAAGCTCTATCAGCATTGTTTCCTTTTTRGTTTCTTTGTCATTACCAAAACAAAGAAAAGGCACCTTTTTTTCCAGTTATCTTCTTTCCTTTCGTTTTTCTAAATAAAATAAATCASCATGACAGAAATTTTCCTTTTGGAGAAGGTTGGCTACTCATTCTTGTAGAGGTTTCTTAGTACTCTACAGCAATGTCTATTTGTACATCACTATGACCATCCATGTATTATTTATCTATATTAAGTGCCGTTTTTTAGCTACAGGTTATATTGGGGTGTCACCCTTTCCTGGCCTTTCAGTACTCCTCCACACCTGCCCAGCTCAGGGACAGCAGGGCAGAACTCACACCTTTTTTCTCTCAAGATATGGTGGTGGCGTGGCTGTGGCTGTGTTGTGTAATCCATTCGGTGGGACATTGAAAAATGGTGTGAGCASCACTGGCAGGGTCTGGTGCTGAACCCTGGGGATGGATATCCCAAAAAAGCTGGCAGGAACAGGGTCACTGGAAGAAGGAACTGAAAAAAAAAAACCAAAAAAGCAACAATATTTTATTTGGGCTGGTATAAGGAATAACAAAAAAAAAAAAAAAATCCGCAGCATCTCCAAAGATCAAGCATGGAAAAAAGGTGTGTTTTGGAGTTAGGATGGATGTGGGGAAAGGCCATAATGTCTGTTCACAGCGTGTGGCATGTGACAGGACACTCTGAGTGCAAAAGCCTGTCTCCCTTGGGCAGGTGGCAATGCCAGGTGCTGGACAGAGGGGTGGGGGCTGGCATCAGTGTCCAGACCAGCCATGGGGGAGTCCTTGCTTAGCAGAAGTGTAGATTGGCAAAAAAGCCACTGTCATCCTGGATGCCCATATGGGAACAGCTTGAGTCATTAGTCAGAGGGCTCAGCATGCTGCTAATTACTGTGGTAAAAAGGGACATTGGTTCACTATTTAAAAATACAAGGCTAACTTTTCGTCCTGCTGACAACTTCAGTGCTAACTTTGCTGGTGGGTTAATTAACGAAGCAGATGAACCAAATGATCGCAAATCCCAGACACTTGAAAAGCCTCACTGAGTATTATTTTCAGTCCCTTGGCTGTTATATTATTCTTGTTTCAACTCTGTAAATCAATGATAAATGTGCAAGTAAAAGCCCTGAGCAGCTTTTATCTTCTTAGTATCTCTAAAAATTAGCTATCTGTGTTAAAGTAATTTTTCTCACTCTCCATTCCAAAGGGTTATTTTCCATTCTAAGAATCAAAGCATTTTCTACATAACCTGATGTCTTAGTTCCTACTTACCAAAATAATARCTTAGAAACTGTTGACTTCCCTCTGATCAGGTAAACACTTTGAGGTGTAGATTTTATGTGATTGTTTGTTTGTTTGTTTGGGGGTTTCTTTGTTTTTGTTTTTTTTTTTTTCAAATTGCTAGCAAAAAAATAAAAAACGCTCCTATTGCAATTTGATTTACATCTTACATTCTTTATCTGACTCTTAGCTGCTCAGATATTGCTACTTAAATGTAAAAAACCATATATTGCTCTTTTAATTAAGTTAGAATAATTTTATTTTTCTTCTTACCATTGAAGTATTKAGTCTGGGGAAACATATACTAATATGATGATTTCATAGCAAATTCAAGTAAATTAATGAGATTTAACTGCTGAGTACTATGCCTTATGCAAGAGAACTGGAGAAACATTTGTTGAACATTAGGGGACAAAATACTTTTATGATGTAAACTGGTGAGATCAATTTACTGAAATGCCAAGAAATACCAGCTGATGAGCGGGCGTAGAAAGCTCTCATGCCAAATGCTAAAAAAGGAAAATAAATGTACCTTTGATTAAAGAAGGCTGATGTACTGGGAAGTAAATGCCTCATTTAGAATAGAAATATGGTGAAGAACATTTTCAAAAAGCTCTTCAAGCTTTCAGGATAAATATACATAATTTGTAAAATTAGTTTTAATATCATTAATTTCCCCTGGTTTTCATCACCCAGAAGTGGCATACACTTTACCTGCACAGCAGAAGTACTTAGCAAAACTTCATGCTGAAATATAACATTTCTTTTAAAAAAGTCATTAATTGTGAGATTTCGGACAAATTTGGATCTCTTCCAGACAGCCAAAAGTCTCCAATCTTATTGATCTGTTTTTCCTTGGAAGCCAAGAATCTTATAAAAATATTTCAATTTCTCTTTAATGTGTATATCAGAATGTGTTTTGATCCCTTCCAGAAACTGTGAGCCCTCTGAGGAGTTTTAGTTTTGAAACCTAGAAATGAGTTACAGCAAGAGAGTTCATTTAGCTCAGCCTGTTTGTGAATGCTCAGTGAACACATGGTGAGATTCATTCACGACAGCGTGTTTTCTGCCTAACATATGAGCTATTTAAAAAAAAAATACCTTTATAAAAGCAATATATTAATTATTCTTGATTAGCTGCATTGTTTGCTTCCCTAAGTCTTTCCAGATACTGGGTGGTCAGATGCTACATCCCTGTATCTACTGCCTTTTAAATTAATAATTTAATAAATAATATTAATTATTCTAGTTGGGTTTTAATGGAGGAAGCTTTTATGGAAAAAAAATAAATCCTAGATAATACAAAAGAAGCTTTGGAGTAGGCTGATCATGTACTGCTTTTTTGAGAGTTAAGCAACAAAGCTGTATTTCTATGTGAATTAAAGTATAGACTTGTTATGTTTGTAATAACCATAGAGCAAATAAAGCAAAGATYTTTACTTCTTTAAATCTTCCTAGCTGTTTGTGATCTGATTATGATAAATCTGATTATGATGTAGACAGAGAAAAAATACTTTGAGAAGATGTCYTACCAGAATGACAGAACATCCCTGACTYACAGAATTCTGTTCACAGGAATTGYAGATCAATTAAAAATCACTTTACTTTAGTAGAACATCTGCTCAGGAATATTCTACAAGCCTTTGAATTCATAAGTCTCACTTTTCAATGGAGTATGTAGTCTTTAATTATTGATTTCTTCTTCACAAGATCTTTGAGGAATCATACTTGTGTAGTCTGTCTGTGAAGAAATCTGACCCATTCATCTGACATCTTGCTGCAGAGGAAGAGGGGGACAGAAACAGTAATTAAAACTGCTATTAGTGTTAGACTAGGTACTAACAAGCTTAGGSCAATGGTCATACTGCAATAAAATCTGTATTTTACAAATCTATATCTCACAAAATCATAGAATGGATTATTTTGAAAGGGACCTTAAAATTCATCTATTCCAAACCCCCATAATCTAGTTCTCTGAGTCTTTCTTTCTACCCTTTTTAAAAATTGCAGTGATATGTCCCTTTGGTTTGTTTGTTTGGTTTTGTTTTTTTTTTTTTTTTTTTTTTTTTTTTTTTTTTTTTTTTTTTTTTTTTTTTTTTTTTTTGTCTGGAACATGAGAACATTTGGAAATGGATATGGAAGACACACAAAATAAAAAATTCCCAAATTAAAACCAGAAAAATACTGTTTCATTAGCTGACTGCTAAAGTGTATTATGAGCTCAGGGTACAGTCATTTCTTAATAAAAGGTATCAAACTGTTAGTATTCTTCAACCTGCACTAAATTTTAATATATTTGCATTTAAAAAAAAAAAAATTATACAGGTAACATCCAAAGCTTCATTACATGTCTGAGTTACCAGAAATAATGAATTCTAACATTCATTTTAATAACAATAGTTTTCCTTAAATTTTCCTGGATAAAATAATARTAACAAAAGAATACTCAGAACTTTAGTATCAAGTTTTGTGTGACTCCAAATACATTTTTCCTGCCTACAAATCTCATGGGATCAGTTAAGCAACTGTCTAACTCCTGAGGGATCAAAAAAAATCATTAATAAACAAGTTTTTAACACGCCAACACTCTTAGAATGTGGAAAGATAACATCAGTAGCCTAAATTCTTACACATTTTTGACACTTAGGATGACAAGGGGGAAATGATGGCACAAGACTTATTATTTCTTTCATAAACCTATCCCTTTGAAAAATCAAAAAATGTGAATTACCTTCAGAGACATTTCCTAATAAAATTTGGGGTTTTTTTCAGGTGAAATTTCACTGAATGCTTCTCACTTTKTCCTTTTCTCTGTCAGTGGATGTGACTAGATTTAAAGCTGTTTTGCTAGGAGAATATTCTTGTTATTAAAGTTAATTCATTGTCTAGATAACTAAATATTTTCCAGAGATCAGTGCTTAATCTCTTGTTTATGAAAATTAATATTTCAGCAAATGTCTTTTTCTTTTTTGAAGTGATCTTCAAGGTTTGTCTAGAAGAGGAAAAGAAATAGCAGTGCTTGAAGAACAAGYAATCAATCTCTTTTAAATTGAATTTGAATTGTTTTTCCTTTCTAAAATGTGTTATTACTTTATCTCTTCTTCAGATGTTTGCAAAGTTTGACTGTCTCTCTGAGTTTAATTGACTCTGTGAGTAACTTCCATGCTATGACTCAAAGTGTCACTTCTGAGAAATCTTGTATGACTCCTGTCTATTAAAATACTGCTTCTGCTGAGACTTTYAACTGTGCTAATACAAAGTTCCTCATGAAGACAAGAATGCRAAAAAAACCAAACCAACCCAAAACAAAAAACCAAGGACAAGGGCTTTTTCAGTGTTTACAACTTTCTCCATTAGTATTTCTGAAAGTARCAAATGTCTTCTGAAGGACCTAGTTGCTTTTTAAAACTAGGCTCGAGTGATGAAAATCCTTATAATTCAGGATATGGCACTTACAAATTGTCACTCTAGAGCATCCTCCTACAGTGCTTCAGTAAAAGTCTTGAGGTCACTCACTACTTCTGGAAGCTATTTTTTGTTAGTGTCACTACTTGTTATGGCACCTCACAATATGACTGTTGCTGCCTCTTCCTCCTGCTGCTTCAGAGCTTAATCTGTTTTTTATTCCTCTGTGACTCTTTTGCTTTTTCTTTGATTAATTTTAACCTCGTTAGGCTTTTGCTTTCCTCTTTCCACTTCCACAGAAATAAAACCTATCATATATTTGAAACACTTTTTGTTTGTGCAAATGAGAAAAAGAGCACGTATAGAGATGCAGTGATTAAACATAGCAGTGTCTTGTGACTTCTTTATATAAAAGATAGAAGTGCTTTTTTAGAACCACTCTGACATACAGTCAAATTTTCTAATGGAATTAATGACATTACTTTGTCAAATTGCTCTTYACAAGAAATATTGCACAGCTTTCTGTAGCAACGATTTTATATGCTCCATTTTGGACAGGGGCTTCCAAAGACTAAGGCAAAATAATTACCTCAAAGAACTTGCCATTTTTCTAGTTACTCAGATACATAGTTGTGAATACTTCTGAATGTTTTTATCATTTTCCAGATGAATCACAAAGAACACATGCAAATTTTCCTTCAGTATCAGCCTCACATGAAAATACCACTTTGATTACAGAAATCAGTTCAAAACTAAAGCCAACGTTGTGAACTGGGTATTCAGGACAATGCTGTTTATCAACATTCTGCTTATTTGCAAAGATAACACATAATTAGGCAACTTTGCATGAAGAAAAATTCAAGTCAGRTGGTGGTTTATCAAAACAATGAGATGAATATTTACTGAACAATACTGAGCTGTATAACAAGTACTACTCTCATAAGACTTGTGAGAAAGAATATTAATAAGAAATRCTGTTCACTACTACAAGTTTCTCAGTTCTGAGAAATTCTCCTTATGTTGTATAACATTGGATCYTTATTTTGTAACTTATTTCTGAAAAAAACAAACATGTCTACCTGAAGAGGCACCACTTCTTCAAATAGACTGCAGAGTTGGAACATATATAGGAAAACAGGACTTTCTTCTCATCAAACAATCAATCAAAAAATTTAAAAGAAACCAAAAAACCTCAAACAAACAAAAAAAMCCCAGGAAAGTCAATTGAGAACTCAGTGCATAAAAAGTAATTTCATAGTAAGAATCCTACAATGAATGCTCACCCTTCACTGGAAACAGTAAAGGTGGATGGAAATGGGTCTCACATCTGGGTGCAAAAGGACACACAGGTGGTGACAGCCATAAAATGCAGGGGGGGAAAGCAGACCCAGACAGATTGGTAATGGTGTGATCTCCTTTCTTCTGCTACTCTTTTCTCCTTCTTAGTAGACTTTTCTGCCTCCAAAATCTGTTATAAGCTGTCTTCTGGATGGTACTTTATAATCAGGAGGGAAAAAAATACTTTTGGTCATTTACATTAATAGAATTTTATTCTATTGCTAAATCATTATCAAATTCTTAATCAAATAATTTATATAAATTAATATTATAAATAATATAAATATTAATATAATATATAAATTAATATTATAAATAATATTATAAATATTAATATAATAATATTATAAAAATATTATAAATAATAATCAAATAATTTAATGTGTCCACTGTTTTCTACTTCTCTCTATCATCTATTTATTATCTATCTATCTATCTATCTATCTATCTATCTATCTATCTATCTATCTATCTATCATCTATCTATCTATCTATCTATCCATCTATCTATCTATCTATCCATCTAATATGTCTACCCATAAAGCAGTAAGTTGTTCTCTTGCCAGATTCACATTGCTAGTTCAGCTGTACTGGCTGAATACAGCAGAAGTTGAATGGATCAACTTAATTGAACCCTTTTCTATCTTTCTTGGCAAAGAAATAGTGATTGTATTTTTTAATACACTGCATTGAAAAACAGTGCAGGTTACAATGTGTTATTTAATAACCAGGCCACATAGCCACATTAAATCATCACTAGCAGCACAGCAGAAATAGTTTTCTGTATTTGTAAATACAGTTACTGTTTAAATACCTCCCATTTCCTTTCAAACACTTGTTCATCGATGTCTAATAGAGATCGTCATAGTTCAGAATTACTTTATTCATTTGGTTTGACTTTACATWGGAAGACATGTTACTGAAGCGTATTCATTACAGTACAAAATTAAATATTTATATTTCTTTTTGCAAGTTTAATGCACGGTTTAAGTTATGCTATCACCTAAATCTTCCCTACTATTCTACAATATGACTTAAGAACTCTGAATATTCAGTAGTATTATCACACTTTAAGCAAGGACTTAAACCATTAGGAAGCTAATTATAATTCTAATTCTAAAGTGAGCATATGGATATTTAATTTTATCACCCACTTTCTGGAGTGCAGTCTTTTGCAGAATTTTGAGGGGACAATGGACAATAGTATACCAGAGAATACAGAAACCTTGTGTCCAGTAGGATAGCAGTGAAGTCGGGASTCCTGTACAGCACATAGGCTCTAGATTTAGTATTCTGTGCTTTTTCTTCAAGAGAAACTGTCAGTAACTGAAAATCCAAATGAAGGCCATTAAAGAGACCCCGCCTGGAATGCTCCATCCAGCTCTGGGGTCCCCAGCACAAGAACTCTGTTGGAGCAAGACCAGAGGAGGCCACCAAGATGAYCAAAGGCATGAAGCAGCTCTTTTGTGACAAAAGGCTGAGAGAATTGGCATTGTTCAGCCTGGAGAAGAGGCTTTGGGTTGGCCTAACTGCAGCCTTCCATCACCTGAAGAGAGCCAAAATGAAAGATGGAGAGGGACTATTTACAAGAGCATATAGTGACAAGACAGGGGAGATTGGATTCAAACTAAAAGAGGGTGGGTTTAGATTCAATATTAGGAAGGAATTTTTACTATCAGGATGGTGAGGACCAGAGGGATTACTGATGCCTCACACCTGAAARTTTTCAAGGCAAGGTTGGATGGGACAATCTGGTCGAGTGAAAGATGTCCCCATCTATGGCTGGAGAGTTGGAACTAGACAATCTTTAAAGTCTCTTTCAATCAAYCAGATTCTATAATTCTATGAAATGTAACTTAACATTTCTGGTTGCCAGATTCSATATCAGAACCTGAGTAGATCTGTTCTTGTACTTTCTTGTCATAGAAAAAAATAATTACCTTTATCTGCTGTGTAGGAAAAATATGAGTGTGGGAAACTGATGTAATTTAAAACTGTATTTTAAAAACAGATAATGGGTAGGTATTAGGTAGTCACTTTTCAAATTGTATTTTGGCAGTCCCTTTTAGTTGTTGATTTTGAAACCCTTGCTTTCAAAAAAGTACTTTGCTGTACTCTTCAGTTTAAAAACCCCTGGCAGTTCAAAATTTGTTAATTTTCTTTCCACATACAAGAAAAGAATTTGGTTTTGTTTGCTTTTTTCCCTAGTCATAAGTAAACCAAAGAACATGCATTTTTCCTACTACAGCATGRAATCAAGGAAATAATACTTCATGATATCCAATTTAGTGGTGAGAAATGAAGACATAAAATATTTTTTACTTCCTATAAACTTTCTAAAAGCAAGTTTAAATCTTACTTTGTGAAATTCATGTTCTTCTTGAAAGTCTAGAAGTGTAGTCCTTMATAAATTAGAAGAAAAGATGTAGGAATTCATTATGACTAATGAAGTCACATTTACCTAAAGTTTATTTTCAGTTCCACAGCAAAGATTAGTTGGTATACATTTAATCATTGCAGTTCCTTCACAAAATGCCAGAAAATAAGGTTCAGAGGGAGAGGTTTCATATCCTCCTTCACACTGCTTCTGCACAAATCYGCATGCCAGTTTACCCTGTGAAGGTTACTTATTAGTTTACTTTTTCTGGGTCAAAGAGCATCTTTGATCATTTTACAGTCACACAGGATGAYCATAACCTTCCTTACAGCAAAAGATTCCTGTTCCATTCTCTTGTATAGTCACTGTCTATAACTCTTCCCACAAATTTGTTATTTAGTTTATACCTCATCACATGTAACTTCAAACACTCTTTGGGACAGAGGAAATTTTCTCCATTTTTCAGCCAAGGAGCTGAGTTACAAACAGAATAAGTGATTCAGCCTCTACTAGCCAGTAAATCAGTCTTGGTATTATTCCTGTCATGATTTCTAGGTTTGACAGGTATTTGTCAGAAATGTTGATAATGTCTCTGCTCTCGACCCTTGAGAGGGTAAATTAGACACTTCAGAGCCTCCATGTTTGTTAAGAAAATGTTAGAAAACCTTTGTATAAATGAAAATCTGACCTCAAAATAATGGAAAAGGGGAATACAATCTTTTCTGGAACTTCTGGGCCATGTTGCTTTAGACATTGCTCATCACTTAATGTCAGAGCTACAAAGTAAGCAGGATTTTAACAAATTGTCTGAAGGATGTAATTAAAAATAAACAAAGGGAAGCTGTTTATCAATCCGTCCTTAAGACAGGAGAGAGTTTAGTGACTTTTTACTCATTCTTGAAGACTTGTATTTTTTTTTTTTTATTTCCAAGACTGCAAAACGTTTTCCATGTAATTCAACAGCAACAGCAAAAAGTAGGGATTGGTTCATTGATAATCTAAGACTATTACATGTTGGTTTTTTTTAAATGGAAAAAAATTGTCCACAAGTTTTGACATGTGTGGAGCATTAAACTTGGCTGGTTTTTAGGCGCTCACCAAGCTGCTCTTTCACTCCCTCTCTTCTGCAGGACAAGGTTAGAAAATGTAATGCAAAGACTTGTGGATTGATACATGGACCAGAAGATTGCCTAATAATTATGGCCACAGGCAAAACAGATTTTGCTTGAGTAAAATTAATTTAATTTCTTGCTGACAAATAATAGATCAAGTATTAGCAAGTAACAAGAGATATAGCAAGTAACAAGAACAAAATTTCCTATTAAGCTCATACTGTGTATAAGATTCCTTTTAATGCTGAACAACTTTGTATGAAATTATAGAAAAAGTGAAATCTAGAAGATTAACTCAATATAAACAGAGGCCTGTTTTACAGATATTCAGTTAGCTGGCATTTCCATCATTCATGAATGCAAATTTTTCACTGTATGTTCTATTTAACAGATATCTGTTCAGGTTTGTAGGATTTTAGTGTCATAATTAAATGCTTAGTTAATATTTCAGGCTATGTGAAAGCGAACTTCTCAGACCTTGAAAAACACCTTTAAAATAAACACTTCTACCACTTGTTTCAAGAGTACTCTAAATTTATCTTCAGTAAAAGGGTTTATTTCCCAGAGCAAGGCAAGCTTGACAGATTTTGAAATATATGTGCAGAACTTGGACAGATTGCTGTAATATTTCACAGCAATCAGACTTTTTGCAGTTGTGACAGAAGCGATTCCTTTGCCAGAAAGGCACTGAGTGAGTAACTGGAAAAAGCTCTTTGGTTTAATGACAGGGTTTAGATGTGCTAAGTGGTAAATCAGGGCCAATTGTAAACCAGAAGTTTCAAGTGTGAAATYCTTGTTGTTAACATCACTAGAAAGCTTGTAAACTATGAAATCAGTAAAATGAAAAACATTGATACATATCAGCAATGGCAGTGATATATAACTTAAGACATAATGTAATATTGCAGCATTAGCAATCACTAGATGTTTAATCAGTGACACAAAGTACGTGACAGAAAAGTAAAGAATACTTAATAGTTTCTTACTGCTGTCAAACTACTTATTTTGTTAGTTTCTGCTTCCCTAATACTGTACACAGATACAGGTATCTTAAAATGCATTAATCCCATGTCCACACAAGTGCTTTTTGTAGCTAAATACATCTTAGTTCACAGTCTTCATGAGTCTTGTACAGATTCAGGAAAATACAGAAGCATAAAATATAACAAAAATAAACTATAAACAAAGAGTGAGTTTTTACAATGCTTTTAGCCTCAAGTCTGCTCTGCCCCAAATAATCTCAATGAGTTTTATTTATAATTTATTTTAAGTAGATGTATTTTTAAGCCAAATAATAGTGATCTGGGATAAGTCTTGGCCTTTCCAGCACAAGACACCAGAGATAGTAACACAAATTAGTGAGGCACAAGCACCCCCAGAATTTAAACTCAAATTAGCTATATATATCTATATCTATATCTATATCTATATCTATATCTATATCTATATCTATATCTATATCTATATCTATATCTATATCTATATCTATATCTATATCTATATAATTACATGGAAATAGAAATAAGCAAATGTCTCACAATATTCTCAGTTTCCCTCCAGTCGATAAAGACACTTTGAACAGTTCTACTTGTCCATACTTGTTTACCCCTCTGTTTTTCTAGTTAAGCTAACAGASTGGAACTTAGTGTTGTAACAATAAAGCTGATAATTAAACAAATCACTGAGATACTACTTTTTCTGTGAGACGTGTTATGTAGGAAGAAATAATATCTCTTTTGACATGCCACTGCTCTAACTGGACAAAACAATTCATAACCTTTATTAGAAACAGTTAGAAACCTATTAAAAAAGGAGGGGTGGGTTTTCTTTTGGGTTTTTTTTTTGTTTGTTTCTTTGATTTTTGTTTTTTTTGAAGGGGTTTTTTTTGAGATGACAGTGATATTTGATATTAAAAAGAAGAGTTATTCAAGTCAATGGTAAATGAGATTCATTTGGGTCACAAAATGTCCTCTGGATGTAGTTAGAAAAATTTTGAAAGCTATGGCCTCATCAGTATGCTACAGTATCATAGCTCAGGGCACAGAGTAATTTAAAAACCAACATAATCTCATGCTGTACTAATGAAGGTGAAAAGAGGGTGGAAAGAAAAAGCCCACCTAATATCTATCTTCCACTGGACTGAATTGCAATAAATATTTTTACAGTGTACAGGCCATAATCACTAAAAGAATGAATAATTTTGAACAATGCCTTAAACGGAAGACCCTAATCCCCAGTTTTAGTTCTTTATAAGCAGCATTCCCCTGAATATTCTATATACTTAGGAGATGCCAGATGGATGGGCTTTACAGCTTTAGGGGTAATATTACTGGTCTTAAAACATTTTGTTTTTCCTCTCCTTGCTTATAACTGTATTCTTACATCAGTAAACCAAATATTTGATTCRAGCTGATTCATACTCTTGGAAAATCAGAATTAGTTTTATATTCCCTATTCTTCTTTAGGACACATAATTTCTAAAYTTTCAGAGTTTGTGCAATGGCCTTTTTACAGTGGAGAACTCTCTAGACAGAAACRAGAAAAAACTTCAATCAAAAACTTCTGATTGAAGTGATATGGCAATATTACAAAAACTGAAARTAAATATTTATGTTGATACTGAAATAGTAGGGTATTAACTTGCTTTTTCTATTAATATTCCAACCATAATTAACTGCTGAATATCTTTGTAACTGAAATATTACAACCACTTCACAGGTTATTATTTGGTCAGTTGGTACATACTGATCTTAATAAATGTTTAATATGTATGCATAGTTATAAATGTAAACCACTTTATAATCTCGGATTTAAATAATAACAATGTATGTACGAGAAAAGTTATGAGGAGAAGAAAAAGGCCTGAATACAAATCCAGAACAARGGGAAAGGTAAATAAATATGTGCAGTTTTAAAAATCATCTTGTTACAGCATGAGGGATTACCTCTTACATTGGAACTAAAATATTAGAATAATTTATTTTGGTACTTACTTGTATAGGTAGAAAAGCCCCTAGAGGGCTTCTTTGGAAAAATTAATAACTAAAGTATTTCAACTTGTAATTAAAGAGGATCCTAGGACCCTGAGACTCCCTCATCTGCTCTGCATCTAGCTTTGTATTKTTTTGGTACTTAGGTAAATTGGACATACAGTGACTTTGCCTGGAGGTCTTTGTAGAAGTAAATTAGTCTGATTCTCTCTACTGTTGCATACTCTGTACTATTCTGTTGGTTCTTTGCAAAGACAGAAAAGTTTTTCCATATGGGACTCAAATTCTGTGTATTAAAATTATTGTCCTTTGGATAAGAGATTTGAGCAGAAACAAACTGTTATTTTCCACTGTTATGAAACACTGTCTCTGGTCCATTGCTTAAGATCACTGCACATTACAGTCTTATTTTTCATCAATGATGTTGAAAAAAATCTAGAAATTACTATCAATTATACTTCCAGATATCTCAGTATCTGTGGTAGTATTTTTGACAGCAATATGAAATAAGAAAAATATTACTGCAACATTTTGTATAGTAAGAACYACTTTTATATATATGCCACAAGCAAACAGGAGTTCTTTATACAAGAGGGATAAAGAAACGCAGCAGGCTGTCAAAAATGTATGATAATAACAGCAAATGGGACTGAAAAGAAAATATAATAAATTTTATTCCTAATTTCATGCAGAAGACAGATCATCAGATCAGGTACTTTGAGATGGTGATGAACACCATCTTGGGGCTCCTATAATATTTCAAGCAATGTAAAATGTGACTGGAAATATAAGCTGTACAGAGGTTTTAGCACAACTATTTAGACTACTATTACAAAAACGGGCAGTGAAGCTGGCTAACTACCCTGACATTTTAGCTTCCTCATTTATCTCCTTTTTAATCTTTACTGTCTTTATAATTAGTGTTACTCTTGATGCTGTTGCTTATGTGAGATATTTTGGGTTTTTTAAGAGTCTGTTTACTGTGTTTTCCTTCACATTTATRCTTAGTCCAGCATACTCAAATGCTCCTATGTTGTAAATAAACTATCAGTAGGGTATAAAAAATAAACAGGATTATTTGGTACACGTGATAACCAAGGCAGAGGCAGTAAATGATGACTGCAAAAGTCAGATGGTGTGGTTAATGTCATCTTTCTGTAATCGGTTTAAAAAAATGTCTTTCTGAATTTGGAGTAGGAAAAAGTAGACCTTTGAATTCATCAAAATTGGTGATGCATTTTGAAATACAAGGATCAGTCTTTTGTAAGAGTATTGGGAATTAATTTTAAAAGCTTTATGTGGCAGAACAAGTTACTTCCAAATTATTAACACAACTGACAGTTCTAACTTTGAAGTATTAAATGTAAAAACACTGAGATCTGGAATGTTTGATAAAAATAATCTTATGTACTTTCTGACAATTACTTTTCATGTTATTGTTTTAGCCAAAACATGGGTGTTCCATCATAATGACAATCAAAAATCTTTTGAAAGATATGTTTTTGATGAAGTTGAAGGATTGCTCTGATATAATTTTCTCTTACTCTACCTCAATTGCAAGTTCAATAAATAGCTCTTTATAAAGAATTGGTGTTTAGATCAGTCCAAAGAGAAATCTGATTTATGAGATTAACAACGGAATAATCATTGATTCTGTTTTAATCATGAGAGTTTCAGACCACTTGAAAGGAAGAATTGTTTAGGCCAGAATCATATAAAAACRAAACAAACAAATCCCCAAGATGCAATTCATATTTTAGGAGAATTTTTACACAATTACATGATTTGTGTAAGCTATCATACAATAAGAATTAGTTAAAACAGAAGATTAATCCCATTTTCAGGGTGCAWTTAGTAGTAAAGAGCCTTGCAAAACAAAAGAATGCAACTTTAAARCAGTTTCAAACTACAGCACAGATCTTTGTCTTTCAGACTGAATAAGGCCTTTACAGTGTTGAATAATAGTAAAAAATATAACAGCATTTACCCTGACACAAAAAAATTACACAAAACAAATATGACACAAAAAAATGTATTTCACTGATCATTAATTTGGAAAAGATATCAATGAAGCAAATGTCTCTTAATTATATCACACCACTGATGAATTTGTCTGCATCTTCCCCTACAAAAACAAATTTTGTCACTCTGTAGCTAGGAGGTGGGACTGAAACATTTTAAGGAAATTACAGGAGATCTTAGAATTAAGAGCAAGCCTTTCAAAGTCAAATTTTCCTAATCCACACAGTRAAAAATAACATKAAAAGAAAATATAAAAACTGTGACTTGTTTTGAAAATCCAGGCTGAAACATAGTCATTATCTCTTTTAATTGCAATGTAGGAAATCAGGTTTACCATTCACTCAGCAGCTTTGACTCAGAATTGTGTATGAATCCTAATGCTTTCGGGCATGTATTACTCATTGTCTCTTGATAAATCCCGCTAAGTTTCTCTGATGAGCTGCAAGCTGTTGCTCACATGAATTTACCCATCAACAATGTTGTCCTTTTGCATCCCCGTGCCCTTGGTGGCTAATCCTTCACACTGGTGATAAACAAAAGTGCACTGACTGTAAACGTGCTTTCACCATTACCTTGACTCATACTGCAAATTTCCACWGCCAATACAAATAAAGCTACCCAGGAACCTTGCATAAAAGTTAGCAAGCAAAACTGAAATTACCAGTGCCATGATTTCACATTATTTTTGTCTGTGGATTATATATGTATTTTTTTTTGTTTCTTTTTAACCATGACATCTGTAAAAATGTARTAAAAAGATCTTTTATTAAATAAACTTAGATAACTTCAAGATTAAAACCTTTTTTATTTTTAAACAAAGATTTTTATATTGGAAAGCTCAAAGAGTATGTTCRAATCGAGCCTTGGAAATATTATTTCAGACAGAATATTTAGTTAGAATAAAGCAGCTGGCCAATAATTAGGCCACACACACTTCTATGCATGAACTGCAAATACTTCCTCTAAATAATGTAAAATTTTAAATCTTGACTTTTTATACCTAAACTTATCACACAGAACAGCACAGAAGAGAGAAGCCCAAAGCTGAAAAACATACTTTCAGAACTAGTTTCTCAAAGCTTCAGATCAATGCTCTGGAAAAAAAAAATTAAAATGAACAAATATTACTCAAAAAAGATTGCTTGATCAGAGATGTAGACAGAATCAGACTCATTTTTAGGACTTATGCTGAAATTAGTGTAAATGCTATTATCCAGTGGATYAGTATTCATAGAACCAGGTAAACTAATTCTCCAATGTTTTACAGGAAGTCAGAGCAGAAAGAATTCTGGAGATACCTGTGGTTTCCAACTATGGACTTCTCCACTTTTTAGGATTTCAGTATTATGACTAAAAACAAAGGGCATACCAGGTCTTCCCTGATCATTAGTKTTCTGCAGTCTGTAATTTGTGAGACAGGGACATCTCAAAAAAAGTGCTAGGATGTTGAGCTCTACTAGATGCAAGGGGACATTAAATAACCAGTTGTGTAACAGTAGAGTAAATTTCTAAAGGAAAGCTACTGCACTTTAAAAAAAAATAGGTGAATTTCTCAGCTTTTTTTTTTTTTTTTTTTTTTTTTTTTTTTTAACACAGAAATTTCTGAAGGGCAAAATGGCACCTTTTGAACAAAAATAGAGTATCCATGTGTGGTATGTTGGGTACTGCTTCATAGACAGAATAAATGAACTTGTCCACTTGAGAGGTCTAGAGAATAAAATGTGTAATAAATAACTCTATACTACTTATTCAGAATAGACTTAGATGTGCAGGTCTTTTTTAGGTACACTGGGATAGCAAATATAACTTTGTTTCTGACTGAAGTAGTTATAACTCCTATGATATGAGTATTTATTGAATGAATGGTTTTGAAAGCTATTTATAAAGCTCTGTCGTATAAATAGGAGGTGTATCTATTCTAATATGATCTATGGAGAAAAAGATAGCAGATATCCAACATTTCCATATGTCTAAGGACTGTGCAAAGTAATTTAACAAATCTATGTAGAAATATGTATTTCAATTTCACAAATTGGAAACCTGCAGAATAGAAAGATGGAATGATTAAACAAAAAAAAAATCCACCACCAGAAAACCTCTAGCCACAGATTCCCACTTCTGTGCACACATTTTGGAGAGTTTTGATCTCTCCTAATTTCCATTACAAATTTATATATCTGTTATGTTTCAAAAGCGTCTTAGATATCTGCACTTCCCCTTCCAATTTTTCAACATATCAGTGCTGTCACAGCTGTCAATATTGATTAATTTTTGAAAATGATGTGATACAGAGCTTCTCCAATGGTTCTGTACCTAGAGAGTCATATTTTTACTATGTTCATGCATTTACTCAGTAARCAATATCTTGCTATAAAAACTAGTTTGCAAAGAGCTTTGAGACTTGTTTTTTCRTGTTAGTGCTCTGCCTAGACTGACTCCTGCTATATGCACAAATGTGTCATATTTGTAATAAATCGTGTTTTAAATCCAGTTCTAGGGTCTGAAGTGGCACAGATGCAAATTCGCTTGTGACCCAGTACTTAGGCTAGATTATTCTATTTGCATAGATTGATTAGAGTCAACCAGAAGTGGCCACTCAGTTTATCTTATGAAAAGTCCTTGAAAGGGAGCCTTTAGAAATTTGGTTTTGAATATTTTGCAACAGCATTTGTGAAGGAATCTGATAGGTGATTAAATTCAAAATGAAGTTTGAATATTCTGCTAATTATAACTAATATAGTTTTAAAATTTATGATTTTTGGCAGAGTGAATATAGCTTCATTCAGAACTTTTCTCCAAGACAATATCAAAGGAGTAGTTCCTAAATATTTAATAAAARTACTATAGGAAGCACATTAGCTGTGCTGTGCTGTGCAGCTAATATAATATCTGCTCCTCTGTAAACAATCTGTGGTACTTAAATGTATTGAAACTTGGCTGCTTTCCCTCGGGTTCAGCAAACCTCAAAGACAAATCCAAGGGAAGGTAGTTCAGAAGACTTTAGTAGAAATACACTCTCAGAGATTATTTTCCTGTGAATTCCTTGTAGATCTTGCTGTTCMTTTTTAAATAGAGTATATTTGTCTATAACACTTTTCACAGAATCTGTGTTTATGTACCTGTGAARGATTTCAAGATTTTTGTAGTCTGCACTCTGCTAAAGGGTAGACTACATAAGGTACTGCATAAGACTGTGCTCCTCCGGCTAGGAGAGGGCTGAAACGTGGGAAATACATTCCCTGATCACTTTGAGCATCTGTTATTCCCAGGAATATTAACCCCAGAACAGTGAGAAAAATGTCTTTATGGAGGAAAGAAAAAAACTCGTCTGTGATTATGCGGAGATTTCACTCTAAAAGTTCAAAAAGAGAATTATTGTGCAGTACAGTATTTGAATTTTAATTAATGATTCAGGGGTAATAAATTCTTTCATTTAAGCATTATATGTTCCTTCATTATGTTAATAAAAAAAGCTCTATGCCAAAAGGTAGATAACACTAGAAATTTTTGGGAAATCTTGTGGGTATTAAAAGTATCAGTTTTCTACAGGAAAGAGGARCTGGGGATAAATTTGAACAAGCAGCTTGAGATCTCCCTACCTGCAGGCAACAGAAAGCAATTTAATCACTGGTTTTGTTTTATCTAGTCTGTAAATACCATCTCAACAAAAATTGTGCTGTAATTACCTTTTTTTATTTCCTTTTCTTAGTTTTTGTGTTTCAAAATCTGATACAGCCTTTAAAAACTGCTTTTTAGTTATGGTAAAAATTTAGCTTTTCAGTAGCAGTAGTATATRAAAGCAGAATGTGCTTGTTTTACTAATGTTTATTATTAGACAAAAACTAAAAATATAGCTTTTCAATAGTGAAAAAAGTGAAATGTTTATGGTGAAGAAAATCCAACTTATTTGGTGTTATCTGTGTGAAAGATGAATGATTCTATGTCCTGTATGTGCTGTGGTTTGCTGAATCATACCTCTACACTGAACAAGGATCTTTTTGTGGACTTAATGAAACATGTGGTTTTGTAATTGTCTGTAGAGAAGTTAGCCAGTCTAAAAAAAAAAAAAAACAAAAAAAACCCAAAAAAAAACAAAAAAAACCACCTTTGGCAAGATAGGCTAATTAATAATGAAGAATAGGTATCTGAACTATAGCTCCCCCAAAAAAGGTACCACACTTGAAGCAAATTGTTTTAATAAAAGAATCAGAATAAATTGGTTTACTCTGAGATTTCGTTTAGGAGGTACCACAAATTTTGAAAGAAAAAAGTGCTTCAGATAGATACTTGTCACCATCAGTTGGAATTATATTCATGCAGAAGGAACATTCCAGTTCATTCTTTCAGAGACCTCAATTTTCTACCCACTTTATAAAATACTCGAAAATTAAGTATTTTGAAATAGTTGTTGTATATAAAGTAATGGTTTGATATGCAAAATGGACAGGGACAGAACAGAAATGATAAATGTTTCAATTTCAAGGAAGTTTAATTAGGTAGTTTAGGTTAACGAAGCCTGTTTATTCAGCTGTAATGTAGAATTGGGATGCCGCAAAACTAAACTCTAGAAAAAGTATTTTGGTACACAGTCAGTTTCCCATTTTCCTTTAAGGTATGTGTTCTTAAGCAAGAATGAATTTTAGGTCTGATTTATGGAATCCTGTCCTAATGTAGGGCTTGAAGAATAAATGTGAGATTTATAACGCAAGTAAAAGACCCAAAAGTTATGTACCTAAGCTTTGGATTGCACAGATATTTTTTAAACAAGAAATTACAGTAAACCCAGATAGATGAGTGCACTCACCTTTATAATATTMATAAATATTAAATTATATCATGCTTAAGTACATCACAGAAAGTCTTCTTGCAGTCATGTATAAGTTACATTCCCAAGAGGCTGCAGTTCCTTCRAGCATCTGTGGACAAGGCAATATTTTTAGCCTGTCTCTTAAAAGCCACATAATCTTATTCAGCAGAAAGGCTTTTGGGCTCAGTGCTCATTCCCATGGTGGCTTTCCAAAGCTCAACACAGCAGAAATTTAGAGAGAAAGATTAATAGCCYGCGAGCTTGAGACAGGCATGGGAAATACGTATTTTATGGTGCTCAAAGAAACTTGCACAAGAAGTAGTCAGTTAATTCTTTGGTGCTGTCAAATCAAACAAATTTGGATATTCTACTGGCCAAAAGCAGTTTTCAGGGTGCAGACCGTGTTCGTGGCCTCTAACTGCTTGTTTAGGACAATAAAACATTCCCACATTCTTTTTCACTCTAATTAATTTTTTCAATGTCAAATAGTTTTAAATAATTAAACTCCTATAATAAAGGCTGTAGATTTTCACTGGAGTGATAGAGGTTTATTCATAATTTAGCTAAATTCTTTGTTTTTTCCTCAGATGAGAAATCAAAACCCATAACCCTACTCACTGCATCTCATAAGTGTATCTTGCTCAGTCCTGTCTGCGAAACTCTCAGAAGGTTTGTTATTGTACATACTGTGAAGTGTGAGAGAAGAAAAGTGTTACATTATTTATCCATAGGTTTAACAGAGGTACAAAATACCAGATGTAGAAAGAGATGCTAAAATCCTCTATTTACTTTTTCTCAAAGGCTTTTTGATCGATATTCTTGAATATGGAAAAAATATTTGTGCACTGCTTGTGAAATGCATATCATGTCTGCCAGCCTTTGAGACCCGAAGAGCTGCCAAAATTGCTGTGAGCATTTTTAGTCTCATGAAATTAATGACAATTTTCTTGATAAATTAGTGACATTTGCTTGGTGAAATTAATGAAAATTTTCTCTTTTTCATCTGAAAAAGGTGACACCGTACATAGTAGCACCATACTTCAGATCTTATCCTCTGCTATCATGCATAAGGGGTCAATGATCTATTTGATACTGACAACTGTACTATGTTAAAATATTTTGAAGGGCTAGGCCATAAAATTCCTATATGTCTGGGCTCACCAGATAATYACCTTCCTAATACACCTTAAAAAAATCAACCATAAGGAGTCTGAAAGATAATAGAAAATCACAGATATCAGTTACATACACAACTGATCCTGGGAGATCCCTCTATAATAATAATAATAGATTARGAGCAAAGGAGATAATTTTTATTAGAAGGTAATGGATGTTAATTGCCCTTTTTTTTGCAAGAATCAGTTGGAGACTGAAAGTCCTAAATTAGTTCCTATTGATTCCTTCTCCAGAACTGCAATAGCAGGTGGAATCAGTGGCAATTATGTCCAGGCTTAGTTGCTTCATCAATTGCTTCCCTGCAGTCTAAATTAATGAGAAAGATGAATGGCGTAAATCAGCTGTGTTCTTTCAAGTGATTCATTTTTCCACTTGTGGTGTGAAGAAATCTGATACTTCAGGGTGTATGGTTATGCTTCTTGGAGACCACATGACAACGAGTCCTGCTGTTTTTCATGATAACATGTATTTAATTTCAATTTTTGTGAGTTTTACTGAATGTTCTGCCCTGCAATAGGCAACCATTTTGTCCTTSTAGCCTTTAGAGGTTGTTTTCTGCTTGAATATTTTTAAGAAACATTTATATGCTCATTTAAAATGTCTTGCTGAAGTTTCTGTCTAGGTTGGGCCTCTGGAATAAAYAGATGCTGCTAAGGTCAAATGCTTTGCAAACTTTTCCATTTCTAACATGACTCTTTCTGTGCAGCTGCCATGCACAGGCAGACTCCAGCACTAAATGAGTGTGTTCTGCTGTCACTGAAATACAGCTTAAATGAGGTTAATATATCTCAGCACTGCACTATTCATCTGACAGTGTTCTTACTCTTTTCTCACATCTATGGAACTGAAGCACCGTTTGGAAGACAATGACCCAAAGAAAGGGGAACCATAACCAATGGTTAAAACTTTATACCAAGAGGTACAATAAAAGAAACACATTAAAATCACTGGTTTTTTCTCATGATCAAGTAGAGCTGCACCTTGCAATTTAAATGTCATAATATCTTAGAGTCTATGTCAGTAATTACTAAAGAAGGACATCTTTTTTTAAACTATCCTCAAAGGCAGAAACATAACTACTTTTCATGCTGCAGCTGATAAATACCTTTCTGTAAGCTCAGAAAYCCAGCATATCACTTACTAGAAAAACCAGTGAGGAAATTCCTGAYCATTTGCAAATCAAGCTAAGTCAAGCCTTTTTCTTTCACAGAATTTGTCTCCTAGATCGTTGTTCCTGTGGACCTTCTGCCTAACAGCACACTAAGAGATGGAACAGCAGCAAGCACAGGTGCAGAATTTTCAAACCAAAATAAAACAAGGGAAAAAGAAAATACTTCTCTATCTTTCTTCTAGAACACAATATAAAATATTTGTGGTGCTGGAATGTATTTACTGCATATGTGTTACTGCRTAGGTATGGAAAACAGTACAGCAACACACTTTGCAGGCTCTYTCTGACTTTGATTACGCCACTGAGATCTTTGCCATTACTTTCTAAAGCACATATATGTTAAMCATTCTCAGGGGTTCACTGAATTTAGTGCAAATACTCAAGTCTTGTGCTCCATGCCTAAGTATTTGGTTACAAACTTTGCTATATGAATTCTTTAAAAAAAAAAAAAAATTATACGTGCCACACAAATTTAGTCACACAAAATCAATTCATGAAAATGCAGCAGCTGACTGGAGTAGCTGTATTTACTAGCGGTAACAATCAATGTAGAAAACAAATCCTCTGCCTAGATTTTCAAAAATGTCTAGATGCCATTATCAGATGATAATCATGCCTATCAGATAATCTCTGCCTAGATTTTCAAAATATCTAGATTCCACTGCTACTGATTAGTTTGAGAGGAGCTAAGACATTAAATATCATTAAGACACCAGGATTTGTTCTTCGTACTCCAAAGGAAAACTCGATTTGCAATAACAGATATTTCACAGCAACACTATATATATATATATATAGCAACACCTGTATATAAGGAACAGGTTACAAGGCAATATAGTTCTTCTCACAATAAAACAAAATTCCTTATTGATTACTTCAATTCACATAGGTTATACTGAGGTTTCCAAACTAGTCATAAGTGCAGCAATTAATCTGAAGTGTTGACACATAGGTATTACTAATTTTTTACCTAAATTTAATGATATAAATTTGGCAATGATCTAGATTTTGCATGATTGTTAAATTTCCCAGAAAGTACATTTGTCTGTGAGTTTTTAATAAATAAATTGTGCAATCAACCTATAACTAGAATAGATTAACTGCTGAATTGCAGTTCTGATAGTGGAAGGACTCAGATCTTCTGATTTTCTGTGTTATTGGCTAATTGTTATTGACTAAACAACAAGAAATCTTTAGGAATGGTTCTGAAAAAAATGCAKTATGTACTTTAAAATGTTTGATAATGTTTTTCTCAAACAAATTAGCTCATTTCAAAGTGACACATTAAAGTGACCTTAAAAGATTTAGAATATGGATGTAGATGTCTAAATTTMAATTTTTCTGCTGTTCTCTGCTGACCAGCATTTTACGGACATGGAAATGYCTTTGGATATTCTATTCCTTTTGTACCAGGACTTCTCCCCAGGATCCTTCAACTTTGTGACACTRCATTTGACAAGGTCTCAGTTTGAAAGTCAATCTGCAATTTGTTTAGCTCTTTTCCACCGTGAGTAAACACAGATTTAATTCTTAATTAAATATTGACAACTTACATAGGTAGTGGTAATTATGTTCTTTTGTATCCTATCATGGTGTATATGTAAGGAACAAACATGTTTGTGTAGAAAGGGCTTCTGCTTGTAGTAACTGGGGAAGACATTTGCAAAACATCCATGTAATTGAGGAACTAACAATTGAGATGCAATTAATGAAACACCGATGCAGCTGTAGTAGATATCAGGGTGAACATAAATAGGTYTGTACAAGCACTGGAGGCTTCAGTACTTGGGTTGGATAAGACAGCTCAGATATTTAATAGCATTGTCAGGATAGAAATTTTATATCCTATGGATTTAATAAATGCRTAATTGGCATTGATATGAAATGTACACTAAAGAACTTTTTAGTCATAGTCTAATCTAGGATGATTTATTATTTGATGCAAAAGAACGTAACTACCACTACTTRATGTATTTCACTTTCAAGGCTGACCACCAAGGTTTTACACTTTCAAATGAAATATAGGGCATTACAAGTGAGACATGGGTTTCAATTTAATGTAAAATTTATACGTACAACATCAAGAAACGCAAATCATAGACTAGAATGTTTTGGGTTGGAAGGGACATTAAAGATCATCTGATACCAATTCCCGTGCCAAGGGTGGGGACGCCTTCCAGAAGACCATGTTAATCAAAGTGCTATAGAACCTGGCCTTGAACAATTCTAGGAACTGGGCACCTACAAATTGGCTACAAATTGGGTAACCTGCTTCAGTGCCTCACCACCCTCGCAGCAAAGAATACTTTTATAAGATTTAATCTAAATCTACCCTCTGAGATGCTGAAAAAATTGACAGTGTTTTCAGTTAAAATATGTGTACGTTCTCAGAAAGACCCTTGGAAAGTGTTAATTATCATCAGTTCTGCCTTTGAAAGAATGGGGGTTACTGTATTTACAAATTAGAAAACATTTCATCATGTTCCAMAATAACAAAAATGGAACAAATGGYCATTTTAAAAGGCACCTAGAATTAATTTTCTTAACTTAAAATCAAATCAAAGTGACCCAGAATTGATTTTGAGAAAAGCTGCATTTTGTGACCACTGTGGTAAAATGCATCGAAAGAACAACTTGATTTGAAGCTGTGATAAAGTTCCCTGCAGTGCTTCTACATTTATATTCATGAAAATGCCATTAAGAGCCAAAATTTATTCAAAGTGCCAGCAGTCTTTTAAGAATGTCTCATGCTAAACATGCAATAATTAAGAAGCTCTCAGCTTTCTCACAAAGTTTCTTCATTTTCATTTATTCAGGAAAGTATTTGCAGGCCTTTTTACAGAGATACAAAACCTAATCAAAATTTTACAGAGACAGAAAACACAATCAAATAAAGAAAACAGTGTAGCTGAATACAATATTCATGATGAGTTATACTTAAATGATGTAGACCAGTCTGAATGCAGGTTACTTGAATTTATAGACATCTCTGTTAGAGATATGTCATTTGTATGCGTTTTTATAAAGTACTGTTTACATCCCAGAATACCTTTTCAGGAACTGAAAAGCAAGTAGATAAAAGTTAAGGCAAAGGTGGGAAACATTAAGATCTTTAAGTAATGACAATGTTAGTTTTTGATAACGTCTCATTCTGCTTTCCCCTTACCATTGGAATTCCAACCATCTCTGGGTACTATTACACATTTCTTTTAATTMCTCATTTTCCCCAGCTTCTGTTGTTTCTTCAATTATTATTCTGCAGTAGCTTTTCTGTTCAAACTTCACAGTGCAGTATAGTCCACATAAATCTCTGTGGAACAGCCTGAAAGATCTATCTACAAAGCCATTAGTTTCACTGCCAGCAAACTGGCATAAGTGATGACTGGAGGTGGAATATATTACAAACTTATCTAGCCCAAAGGAGCAGCCATTTCATATCCAAGCATTCATTTTAATTTTTTCTAGAAAAAGGAGGGCATCTTGGAGGGATCAGCAGCTTGTTCCAACTGACCCTGCTTGAGCACAAGGTTTTGACCAGGAGGTCTCAGGAGGTCCCTGCCAACCTCAGCCATTCTGTCTCTGTAATAGAGGAATCTCATGGTGTAGTGGTGGYTCAGCTTACAAATTCAGATACTTCATTAAAATGTTTCAATGTGATTTCAGAAAGATTAACAAACATAAAAGCGGGGCTAAAGCCCAAACATATAGCACAGAGARTTTTAGGTAATAATTATGAACCCCCGTCCCCCCATTATTTTTTACCTAGCTGCTCATAGAAGAATAGAAATAAATTTTCTTCTCTGGAAAGAAGACTGGACTTTTTATTTGATAGGTTGCGCCTTTCATTTTCTTTTTTCGTTTCAATGAATTCTTAATTTTTATTTTTTCACAGGACACTCCTYAGGATCTTATTGAATAAATGGGATGTATTAAATAACTAAAAAAGCTTTTTAGAGCCATTGAAAACTCATCCTTAACTATTTTTTTCCCGACTCTGAGGCATTTTTGAATTTCACCTATGGTTTCTAAACTGGAAGTTTACCCACTGGGATTTTAATATATTTATTAAATATGGCATTTCAGGTTCAATAAATAAAATGGTTCTCTGTTTTTTTGATTTGTTTTGTCTTTGTTGTTTCAATTTCTGGGTGGTTGTGAGACATGTCCCAAAGCTGTGCTCTGTAGAAGAAATTGAGCAAAAATCACATATAAAAGATGCAGCACACTGAGCATAATGAGGCCTTCCTGCAATCAGTCTTTCTCTTGTTTACCACTCTGTTGTCACTGGAGTTGATGCAAAGATGCCAGACTGTCTGCAGCGGCATCTAAAGATTTTCTAACTTAAAGGTCATAACTACGGAGAAATCATCAGATTTATTTCTGTAATAGAAGCTTCCACTTCCAAGACACAGATTTAAGACAAAACTGAATGTTTCATCTTTTACCCAGATTTTACCTTTTTTTCCTAATCCCCTGCACACTTAAAATTACCATTGTTATTTTATAGAAGTTCAGTTTAAGTCATTCATTACTTAGAGCATGGGTAAAGAAGATACATAGATATTTTAATAAAATTAGATATTTTGGTTTAGCATCGTAATTTTGTTAGATGCATGAACTGAAATGTATATCATGTATTGGTATCTAAACTGTTACCCACTCTGCACATTTCCAAAGAGCACTTGAATAAAATCAGAGTTCTTATGAAAAATCTTTATAACAAAACTGAAATGTCTGTTCTTCACACAGGCCATCACGTTCAATTAAATTTCCAAACATTGTTCATTGTACTCAAATTAATGTTTACTATATGTTGTAACATTTGCATAAAAAGAAATTACATATTTGATTATTATTTTTTAGCATTTGCCAAAGGGAAAACCATAAGTCTTAATTAATTAAATATTTTAAGATAATTTCCCAAAGAAAGTCCTKACTTGCTAAATACAGGTAGAAAGAATGGAGTAATCTCAAGATCACTTTTCTGGTGCTTGGATAAGTAATTTTTTTGGCTATGGACTGATTCAGATCAAGAAGACTCATGTCAGACCATGAAGCAATTCTTYGTTAGGGAAAATCACAAGATTAATGAGAAAATAACTGTATGGGACATGAGAAGTGTAACCAAAAAGACTGTTTAATATGTGTTTTATACAGTGCAGATAAATTAATGATTAGAGAACTTCCTTGGAAATGCTTGCACTATTAAGATAAACAAAAATCTGACTCTTATTAATTTTCTTCCAGCCACTGCTGTAACTGCAAGATATTTATCACAACATTTCTCCCTCTCTTCCTCAACCTTTCTTCTTACMGCACACCTGGGAGACAGTATGTACCAGCAGGTCTCTCACTTCCACAAATGCTTAGCTCCCTGCTCTTCACTTCCTTATTTAGTACACAAAGATTTCCAAACTATAATCACAAACTATCCATTGAAAATAAATCAAAAGGGTCATAAACTGCTGCAAAAATGTTTTTAAAAAGCATTGCTACAACTTCATGTGCAATTCAGTAAACTGGGGCTTCTGCCGCCATTGTCACTTTCATGAGCTTGCCTTCTCATATCCTGATAGAAAGCAAATGAACAGTAAATTCAAACAATTTGTCAGGCCAGTCACTTATAAAAACTACCTGCTTTGTGCAAAAAGTATTAGAATAATAAGTATTTACATAAATATTTGAATAGTGAGAATTTCTAGAGGTCAGAGTCTTTGAAGAATGAAAATGATCCTAAGTGTTTACATGTGGCTATAAGCATAGGGTGGCACCATTTTAATTTAGGTTTMAAAATAAGCATTAACAAAGAACATCCTAAAGTAAATATGCCATAAATACCTCTAATGTATTAGGGTACATCGTCTGAATATTTGCATAGTTGTTTGGCATATTCTTGGCTGTGAATTCCTACTTATACAGTGAATTATACAAATTTAAAACTGGCTAATTGAGATGAGTTTTCAAGAAAATTCAGCAGTCTTTGATTAAGTGGTTTCATAAAATGTGCACCAGAAAGCTTGTTGCCATTGGAGTTTAGAGGTCTGAATTTGTCAGTGAGAAATGTATTGTAAAGCAAGAATCATAGCAAGAGTTTTTCAAGGACTGCTGCTAATAAAGGCTAAAAAACCTTACTCCCTTCAAAACAATAAAATAACCCATGGATATCCTTTTTTTATCTGTTTAGCAAAAACTCATCTTCATATATACTGCAAGAACTAGTAACTTAACTCACATAATTTTTCTGGCAACAATAAGWTCCATTTATTCATTTTATTCTTTTGCTTTATCCTATGTACCATTTATCTTTTAAACTTGGCATTATTTAGCAATTCTGTTTAGAATTTCTGAGTCCTGAGTCCTCTGAAAAATGTAGTAAATCTAATGTTCCTGTCTAAGAGCAAGACTACCAAAAAATCTAACAAGGGTTTGGAAGCTGAAATTTTTTTTTACCTCGGCATTATTATCCTGACCAAAAAAAAAAAAAAAAAAGAAACACAGAAGTTGTTCTTAAACTTCTTCCCTTTGATGATTAATATTGTGGTGAAGTGAAAGTAGTTTTTCAAGTTTGTCTGTGCCCATGGAAGATTTTTGTTCTGACACCCCATATCAGTACAAAGAAGTTTCCACTTCTGACATTTCTCTGACACAATTTGCCACTGAATGTGCTAAAGATTTAATGATCTTTGATACAGATTTCTGAACAGTTAGCAGAATACCTGTAGCTCAAATGAATCAAATGTTGCCAGACTTCACTTTCTGAAAGTGCAGTTACTCATAGATTCATTCAAATGAAGAGTGTCTTAAGCATTTTTCTCTGTGAGTCTTCTCACAAAAAAAAAAAAAAAAAAAAAAATTGCTCTTCACTGCCTAATCAATCTATTTATAGATGTGGAAAAATCCCCTAGCTGCTTACTTTTTGTTCTCTGTTATCCAGTTTTCAATAAAAACTGCTGAGGAGTAGACTGTAATGGAGAATATATAAAAATCTTACAGATATCAAAGCATAAGTGGGTATTTTACCATTTGGGGCCATTGCTGAATCAGAGGGATGTCCTTGATGGAAGACACAGAGAAAGCAGAATCATTGAACGCCTTTTCTGCTTCAGTCTTCACTACTGGCCCTCAGGACACTCAGACTTCTGAGAGAGGAAGGTGGAGAAAGCGAAATGTGCCCTTGGTCACAGAGGGTTGGGTTAGAGAAGGGTTGGATGGCCTGAACACCCATAAATTCAGGGCACCTAATGGGATGAGGGTTGGGTTGGACAAGGGTTGGATGGCTGAACACCCATAAATCTGGGGCACCTGATGGGATGTGCTCACAGGTGCCGAGGGAGCTGGCAGATGGTGCTGACAGGCCACTCTCCATGATCTTGGAAAWATCACACAGAACAGGAGAGACACCTAACGACTGGAGAAAAGCCATTTACTCATCTTCAAGAAGGGAAAGAAGGACCCCAGAAACTACCACGAAACAGTCAGCATTGCTTCCATCCCTGAAAAGGGGTTGGAACAGGTCATTCTGGATGTCATCACCAAGCATGGGAAAGGAAAGAAGGGGACCAAGGTTAGTCAGCTTGGATTCACCAAAGCGAAATCATGCTTGACCAGTTTGACAGCCTTCGGTGATGGCAGGACAAAATGAGTCGACAAGGGCAGAGCAGTGGGTGTTGTCTACCTTGACTGCAAGGCTTTCTTTTGACATTCTGGCCAGCAGGGTCAATGGGATCCTGRGGAGCATGAGGAAGAATGTGRCCAGCAGGTTGAAGGAGGTGATCTTGACATTTTACTCGGTCCTAATAAGGCCACATTTAGAGTGTTGTGTGCAATTCTGCTCTCCACAGTACAGGAAAGTCAAGGAGAAGGTCCAGTGGAAGCCACTGGATGATTTGGAGTCAGGAGCGTCTCTTCTATGAATAGAGACTGCAGGAGTTGGACCWGCTTAGTCTAGAAAAGACTGAGAGGAGATCCCATCAATGCATACAAATATCTCCAAGGGTGCCAAGAGGATGCTTCCAGCCTCTTTTCAGGGGTGTCGGGGCAGAACAGAGAGCAGTGACCATAAATTAAATATAAGAAATGCTATCTCAGCCTGAGGAAGAACTTCCTTAMACTGAGGGTGGCTGAGCACTAGAACAGTCTGCCCAGGGTGGTTGTGGAGCCTTCCTCCCTGGAGACTTTCAAAGCTGACTTGGATATGTTTCTGTGTCACCTGCTCTAGGTGACCCTCCCTTGGCAGTGGGKGTTGGACAGGATGATCTCCTGAGGTCCCTTCCAATCCCAACAATTCTATGATTCTGTGAAGTAATGGCTGCCAATATCTCACATTTTCCTTCATGCACTTGGTCTTGACTCAGGGACACAGCCAATAAGCACTGCTGGAACAGAAACACTGTGCTGCTCCCTGAGAGTGTGCTTTTGTTTTACTCCTAAGCTACTTGGTCATTATAATGCAGAAAATTTCCATTTCCATCTGGTATTCAACTTCATTTTTTTATTTGATTGATTTTGTTTGGTTTTCACTTGTTTGGTTTGTGTTTTTTGGTATGTTTTGTTTTGTCAGGGAAAAAAATACATGTTTTTAATTATTTTAATTTTTCAACAGCTCTGATTTCAATATTTCAAAAGGGAAGAAAAAGAAGACACTTTGGAAAAACAGTACAAACCATAGTCAACTAAATAACACATGATCATCTTGGGATACTACAGAATTATTTTGATCTGTAAAGGGAAATAATAACCTTTACAATAGAGCTGTACACAGTAAAGTCATTCTGCAAAATAATTTAAAAAAAATATATATATTATCAGGAACTGGGGGAAAGACCAAATATTACTTGACTTGTACYGCAATTTAATGAACAAAAAGGTTGGGGAAACAGGCTGTTTAAAAAGTTAAAGCAATTCAAAAAGAAACAATAGAAATGCAGTGAAAGAAACGGATTCTTTTAATGACCACCATCTGTGTGATTCTAACAGGGAAGAACAGCCAATAAATCAGTCATCGGGAAAAAGGAAGTGACTCAGCCTTCTGAGAAAATCCAGTAAACAAAAGAGGCTTTCTAAGGTCAACATGGTGAACCTCTTTCTTTGCCCTAATATCTCGCTGATGTCAATAACGTTTAATATGTTCTAACAGGCATTTTCGAAAACTGGTTATGAGAACCTCCTTTAYCAGTTGCCAAAAAACTAATAGACTAAGTACATGTTTTTCTCTTTGGTTGCCTTGTGAGTGTCATACATTCTAAATGATGCCTTTTCAGGACAAGTTTTCCCTGATACACTGAGATCGAAGGTTCCTGATGTTTTGTCAGATTTGATTTAATGAAAATGGCACAACTTGTTACTACAGCTCAAAATAATTCATAAAGCAAAATAGTAATTAAAAAGACAAGAGCATTGTGGCCAAGGATGATAGAAATGATGATTATAAGGGCATATTTAATATCAGATGATAATGGTTATGATGAATCCTTCAGGATTTCAGAGCAGAAATGCCTTTTGATTCTCTAGCAGAATTACCACTRGAGGTTCCCGATCCTCATACAGACACTAGATGCTACTGCATTTACAATAAGCAAAAAAACTCTCATAAATTCTTGATCCCAGGAGCTCAGGTTATAAGGAAGTTAATTTTCAGAAGACAGTGACATTAAAACTTACAACTGTGCTACTCAAATAAGGAAGATTTTAATGCCTTATACACAGCTAAAATATGCCAAATGCACTAGGAGCATTTGGTTTTGAGCTTTCTTTGTATAAATGGCTATGACAATCACAAGTTTGAAGCACTGGTTTTTAACCAGCTTTTTGACACACATCTAAATAGCATTTGCTTGCAACACGCAACTGAACATGTATGAAAACTCTCAAGACACTCTCACCAGATTTTGTATTATATATTCAAATCAGCAGAATGGAACTGAGGGAAGACCAGGAGATACAAGGAAAGTGCACACTGTATTGAGCAATCTTGGAAGGAGGGACAGGAGCTGTAACAGTGAGAATAGGAATTGCTTCATTCAGGTGGCTTTGGATGTGGCATTCCAGAGAGGGACTGCTCTGGYACATCAGCCATGAAGTACTTCTTGTATAGTATACTTATGCTGGTTTATTCCAGCTAAGGATATCCTTCAGTGTCCTCTGCACAGAGATTCTCTACTTGGCCAAACATAGCAGCCTCTAATAGCATCAGCAAACATTTATTCAAAATTAATTATATTCTTAAATGAAACACTTGACAGCTCATGCATCAGATCAGAAAGAAGCCTGCTGTTCTTATACACTGGACAAGCAGCTCTATGTTATCTACTAGTCCTCCCTCAATACATACAAAATCCCTGTTACTCTCCTATATTTCAAAAAGTTCCAACAGTTGCCTTAACTAATTTGATGGTAACTAAAATAAAAAAAAAAGAAAAAATCTTTGAGGAGACTAGGCAAATTTGGAAATACTTCGTAAACCTGAACACTTTTGTAAACTAAATGTCATTCACAGAAGACAGAAATTACCATATCAAACAATTTCCCGGGACCTCAGATCAGGAACTAAACTGTGAAAGGTGTCAGGAAATTCAAGTGAGTCATAGAACATAATTTTCAACTAATTCMTACTGCTCTGTCTTAACAAGTTTCTGGAAGTGATTTCTCAGTTGGAAATCATATATTATTAGACATTTAATCATATTGACACATGTAAGATTCACTGTGTTAGTGGCAATGGGTCAAACCCCCAAATTCATCAGAATGTGTTAATAACACAGATGGTACATCTGACTCTCAGAGGCTGAACTGTTGATAGTTCACTTTTCTAGATACAGGGTGAGTTACCTTTTCATCTAAAGSGGCTCTGATCTGCAAGTCTTTCTTTCACACAAATGCTGCCTGTTAAAATCTTCTAAATTTTACCATGCCTTACTCAAAYGAGAAATATATCTTAACAAACAGCCTACAAGCTGAATTACTTTTAAATTTCTGAACTAACATTTATGACATACATACAATACTTTATTTAGTTCTGCTTATAGTGCTGATTCTGTCATTTCTCTTAYTTGAGCTGCATTCTGCTTTCAGAAAATGCTTGTCATATTTTAGGAAAATAACACAAAAAGGTAAGCAGAAAATATAAAGCAAGAATATAACATGAAGAAATATAGATTCATGTTGTCTAATTTATGAATAGGTTGTTAAATAATAGTAATATAACATAACCTTTAAAAATGGTTCTGTGTCTATATGCAGCGAAGAACAGTCRAGAGACTTCACTGGGATTACTTCCTGCATTTGTGCCTCTGAGCAGCACATACATAGTTCATAAGGAAACAAAGGGATTTTTGAAATATCTCAATTCAGTTTTGTCTTGCTGGAGTCAAAATCAATACTTTCCTAATATTTGAAATATCAAGCACTTATCTTGCTTGATTTCTCACTTATTTGAAAATGTTTTTATAGTCCAATTAATGCATTTTAAACATGCCATGTTTAACATATGTAAAAGAGTTAAAAGAACCAAAGGTTCATTATAACATAAATGTTTTTCAAATAAATATAAATCAAACTGTTTCGAAACTCCATCTTTCTTAGTGCTATTCACCAGTAAACTTAGTAAAATGTCATTAAGGTAAATAATCAAATATGCAGCTTTCTATTTTTTCATTGCACACCTTASATTTAAGCAATTTGTAAGAAGATATTGCTTTAACTACAAAGTTAATTTCTTTTTCTTAATAAAAATGATAAATTTAACTAAAATTATCTTTCAGTCTTTACTCATTTTGCTTCAGAATTTAGATCAATTTTCCCAAGACTTACACTAATAAGGGAATATATAAAACATATATATATCATAATATATAAAATAGGTCAAGTGTATTGCTACTGATAGGATTAATTTCAGTAAAACATGACGTTTGTGAAACAAATTTCTTTTCAGTGGCCAGTGTTCTATGTCTTATTCAGGTCTCTACAATGCACTAGTGTAACAGCAATGGAAACAAAAAAAAAATTATTGACAAGATAAAAAAACCCTTTGCTTTAGAATTACTATAACTTGAGAGTCAAGTCCACTTAGTAACTGGGTAACAGTACAGTAATTTAYTAATTTAGTAATTTTCTGTTTGCACAGACATGACCTATTTCAARTTTTTGAAACCCTATAGATCTCCAATAGAATAGCTGAGGAATTAATTTAATTTTTCTATTTTTTTATTACTAGAAAAAGCTATTATGACACAGAAAAAAAGCAACAGTGAGCAGAGTAGGAAATAGGAACTTATTAAAAATATATTTGATCACACCTGAGACACTAGAGTACTGAAATTAGTAATCCTGTGATAACACACAGTAAGTGCCTATGCACATATATTATAATTTTACAATGCACATTGATTAGTGTTCAAAACTGAGAATTAATCAAAACCTGAGGCAAAAAACATGACAATAAATAAATCCTTTGTAATGCCAAAACAACAATAAATCTTTTTCAGTAGAAAAAAAGTGAAAGGGAATGACCTTTTTAATTCTATGAATAGCTGAAAGCCTATCATTTGAACAAACAAACAAAAATATTAGCACTATTTCTGAAAATAATAGAAAACTGATTTTTAAGAAGCCTAAATCTCAGCTGGAACCAAAACTGACCAAAGATTTCAAATGTTAGAAAGGGTCCTAAAGATAAGTAAGCAGCAAGCAGCAGCAGAGGAAAGACACTGACCCAATACAAGTGAGGAAATWATCTAAGAATGCCAGCAAGGCAGAGGTTCTCAATACCTTTTTTTGACTTTGTTTTTACTGGCACAGATAATACCCCGTGTCACCAGATCGAGTAACTGCAGCAATTCTGCATTGACCTAGCAGAAGTGGAGGAAGGGTTGTCTGCAGCCTTTTGCGAGTGCTCAGCCCACATAAATTTATGAACCTGRGTGCGTCCACTCCAGGATTTTAAGGCAAGTGGCTGACTTTGCTGCCAGGCCACTGTCTTGGTGTCTGGAAATCAGGGAACATCTGATGATGACTAGAAGAGGACAAATATTATACCTAGAAAACAAGGCACAAAAGAGGATTCATAAAACTACAGACCCATTACTCTTACCTCGGTCCTTAGGAAAATAATGGAATGAATCTTCTTTAAAACTATTCCAAGTCAAATAAAACAGGTAATTGGGTAATGCTGGGGCAGATTTACCAAAGGAAAGTCATTCCACACCTAGCTGGTCTCCTTGYACAACACAACAACTGGTTCTGTTAGCATGAGAAGAGTGGTGAATGCTGTTTGCTTGGTCTTCATCACAGTGTTCAACACCATTTCCCACTATTTCCCAGTTTGTCATAAACAAAGTGACAAAATACGGACTGGATATCAGTCTGTGACCTGAGTGGGAAATTGGCTAGCCAATCATGCTGATAGGGTGATGATCAATGTTTTTACTCAATGGCAAAGTCTCAAGTGGTGTCCCCCAGAGATCCATACTGGGTCCCATGCTGTTCAACATCTTCATAAATGATCTGCATGATGGAATTGAAAACACGCTCATGGATTTGCTGAGCAATGGTGACAGCAAAGTGGGTGGTAGGGCCAACAAGTCAGGAAGGACAGCCACCTACCAGAGAGATCTGGAGGAGAGGGCCATCAAGAACAGTATGAAGTTCACAAGACAAGTGAGAATTCCCACAGCTGGGACCACACAACTGAAGAGTGCATGACAAATTTGGTTTTGTGTGGCAGGAGAGATGCCTGGCTAAAAGAGACCTGACGTCCCTGGTGGACACAAGCTGAGTGTAGGTCAGTGATGAGCTGCAGCAGCAGCAAAGGCAAATCTGCTCCAGGGGGCATCTGCATCCTCAGGGGCATCACTGTGAGAGACAGAGGTGTGACTTGTGAGGGTCCAACCAAGGGCYACAAAGATGATCAAAGGACTGAAGAATCTCACCTRTGAGGAAAGGCTGAAACCATTGTGTCTACTYTCCCTGGAGAAGAGAAGGCTCAAGCAGATCACAGTGCAGTACTCCAGTACTTAAAGGGCAGCACAAAGGGAATCAAGGATTTCCCTTCACAAGATRTGACACAGCGAGAACAAGGGGCAAGAGGTACAATTTTTGCTTGGGRAGGCTTTTATCTTGATAGAGTTTTTCACAGGGAGAGCAATAAATCAGTGGAACAACCTCCCCAGGATCATGGTAGAGTTCTTATTACTAGAGGTTTTCAAGATGCACTTGGACGTGCTGCTAATTAATCTCATTAGRCTCCTTCTTCCAAAAATTTTTTAGCAGATCTTTTGATGTTCCTTCCTGTCTGGATTATTTATACTATCATCTCTATGGATCAGAAAATTGCGACTGAATATGCATTTGGACCATGAATTAGAATGCAACATGAATATTTTTTCTTCTGTTCAAAGAATAGAATTATCCCTCTATCCWGTGAAACAAACAATTTACTTAAAGGAATGAAAATGCAGGTTCCTTCATTATTCTGGGCTATATTAGCTAGAAATAAAGGAAATATTATAAGGCAGTTTTCAGTAGATAATACTTCTCAGCCCACTTTTTACCCTGTCATGCTCTCCATTCCTTTTTTAAATTCCCCATTCTCCAGAAATGCAAAGGTAAATATGGGAGATTGTGTTATTGTTGGGATATGAATTCTGTCTTTCCATTAAATTCTCAAATCTCATTTAAAAGGGTTTTGCACWTTTAGATCAGCCCATTTTGGAAACACTGCACATATATGCTGAAGAAAGAAGTCAGTGGCAACTACAGGACTGTATTCATAATATTTCCATGTGGAAGGACAAAAGCTATTTCTTTGTTATTCCTTAAAATGAAGTGACTTAAAATGAAAGCAGCTTTGGATTGGAATTATATATCATTATAGAGGCATTTCCAAAATTTTTAGGTGTTTTATACCATTTGAAGTAAAAAGAATTATTGCCAAAATTATAGGTGCACTCTGTCAGAATCCTTAGAATGACCAAAAAATACCATGCACTTGAATACCTATGAATATGTTATTACTGTCAAGGACACACTGAAAATTAAAATAAGGAGTAACAACATCTTTAAAATCAAAATTTAAGCCCAGTATTAATATTAGTTTTTATTTCTATGCTGCTAATGCTCCCCCTACAGCAACAACATTCATCTAAGAAATGAAAAYCACAAAAAAATATAAAAAACAATTGTCTCAAACAGGGGGCAAACCAAGTTGCCCTATGGATTTTTTTTTTTTCTGAACTGAATAAAATGCTATATGAAGTAAAGAGTGTTTGGTCTTTAATTTAATGACCTGCATGTTTGGAGCACATATATAATTTGTATAGACAAATCCTGAGCTCCTACACTTCAACCTGTACAGTCACAATGAGAAGAGTCAAACCCACACACCTCTGTGTGTAATGCAATTGCCACGTGCTCCTGGTATTCACAATACTGTGAAAGAGAATATAAAACTCCTGTTGTTGGACATTGCTGGTCAGGACCTAAAGTATGCTGTATTCATGAATACAAATTATTCAGTCAGATCAAGCTTTCCTCAAAGTAGGTAATCTTCTCGGTAAAGACGAGAGAAATCACTTATTTCTTACTCTTCCACTTCCAAGATTTTGATAATACGCTTTCCAGACTTAGGGTTTTTTTTCAGTTTTCAAGGAAAGAATCCTAATTTTGTTTGTTTGTTTTAAGAGACGGAAGTGTTTCTGTGCTGTGATGGGTTGGCCTCCTGCACCTGTTTCCTGACCGTAGCTGAGTWTTCCATAAAAATATGAACTTCTTAAAATACAGTATTTGATTTGCAAYAAAGGGCTCAGGTGTTCTGTGCTGGATTCATTGCTACTGTCCAACTCAGGGCATTGCCTGGTTGTCTCCCCCAAAGACAGTGCCCCCCACCAAAACCATGCTTTTCATGCAATTTTCATCTTCCTTTCTACCTTTTATTCTAATGAAATGGGGTTTCTGTCTTGTTTTGTAAAATCAGATGCAAAATATAGGAGCAGAATATATGTTTTATGTCATTACTCTGATTTTTTTCAAAAGAGGTAAAAACCACATTTTAATTTTAAAAATAGTTGTCACAGAAATAGGTAAAGGAGCATTGACCTATCTGCTACCTTCATTATTTGAATTATTTATTTTCATTAAACCAATACCAAAAGGAAAGATTTTTTTCAAAAGCTATGAGTCTGTGTTCGTCTTAAGAGACTAAATTAGCTCTCAGTTGGAGAAAATATAATTGAGTAATTTCTGTTACATTGTGTGGAGTTTCAAAACAAGGTGGATTATTGGATTATTTATTTTACTCTTTAGAGTTGCACACATAATATTTTTCTAATTTAAACAAAAAAAACAGTAAATAATTTCTATTTTTATGAGGTATAATGTATATTAAATAATAAAAGATTTTTAAAAATTCAGCTAGCTAATTTAAACAATAGAAGATTCCAGTGCCTCACTGCTCAAGTTTTAATTTTAATAACTATTTAAAATTAAATCAGCCTCTATCTGTTTTTTTATCTGCRTACAGATAAATTGTGCATAATTGGTGCTAAAGCAGCAAAACTGAAGATGCTAATGGYTGCTAATTTCATCTTTCAGTTTACAGTGTGAAATTTATGGAGACCAGAGAGCAATCACAAGTAACAGCAGCATGCTAATCTGACTCAACCAAGTTTGGAAGTATTTGCAGCAACTTTACTCCAGAGCATAATTTTTACACAGTCTTCCTTTGTGTGACAAGGAAAATAAAACTGATCAAAAATGTGTGATGAAGTGTATAAAGTAGGTACAGATAAAATAGACACATAAAACCCATTCTTTTTTTTTAAGATGCTTGTTAAAAATAAAATAAGTAGAAGGGTATTTTAAAAAAAGAGGACCCAGTTTCAGAGAAAATAGCAGTGTGTTTATATCTACCACGTTCTTTTGTACTCCCCCAAACTTAAAAAAAAAAAGTATTATTGTCCTTTCAGTAAAGTAATCATCCTCCATAATAGGCCAAATGAAAATGAAACAAACAAACAAAAATCCCCTAAGACCCTAAATTGGAAAAAGAAAACCAAAACAAAACTGCTTGTTTAAACTTAATCGGTGAGATCACAGCATAATGCAGGGACAGAAAGCAGAGACAATAATTAAATATTCCTTTCATCTTCTTAGAAAGAGGAAATAAATATCTTAGACACATATATGACTGATATTGTTCAAGAAAATGTCTTTCAGGATTAACGTTGCCAAAACTATATCCTATTTTCCTAAGGAAAGAACACAATAACATCATTTTTATTAGGGCCTTATAAAAAGGGAGGACCATAGATATCGCTTGCCTTTTGCAATTTTTTTCAGTTTCAGTAATAACACAAAGCGAAGAAAAGAGRCACACTTAAATTGCAGATCATGAAAGAAGATAATGAAATAAGATGTCAAGCAGCTATCAATTCAAAATGCTTGAAATTATTTAAAGGAAACTTCACAAGGGGTAAAATATGTTTTATTTCTCCATTTATTTCTCCAGCAAAACCCAGAAATCCTAATCCTGAAAGACAAAGTTGCAACCCACTGCTGAAAAACAAAAGACAGCCCTGCTTTCCTTTGGACACCATTCAATTTATCTTTATCTTCCCTGCCCAGTTACTTTGTGCTGGTAGATGTTCACTTCTTTGTAGTCTATTAAAACCAACAATTGTGAAAGTGCTGCAGTGGAAGGAGTCTCCATGGAAACAGCACTTAAAATTGGGTAGTAAAATATGCTAGTATAAAACTGCATCTCTCCACAGCTCCTAGTAAAAATAAATAAATAAATAAATAGCCAAGACTATCTAAAATACAAATACTCTACATTTGTGACCATGTAAGTCTCCAGCACCATCTGTGTTACATCAAGTGTCACACTGAGATGATAATTTTGGACAAAGTAGCACCCCCTGAGGTCCTTTTTGTTCTTGTTCTCCTCTTAAGTAAGTAATTGGAACTACTACAACATAGGTTTGGGACAGAATGCAACAGAAAAAGGAAAAAAAAAACTTTCCTCAAATCCAAGCAAATAATAYATTCATCTGTCAAGTCTCCCTTTTGTACTGAGGTAGAGGTACAAAATATAGCCAAAAAAATATCAAACCCAAACCCCCAAAAAAACTAAAAGACTTGAAAGGAAAAATCACATTCACACAAATTACATTAAAACAAAGAAAAAATGGATTAGTACTTCTAAAGCAAAAAGACATATAAGAAAAAAGTCCATGCTATCAAAGGGAACTTAATTGAAATATAGYTGTTCTGCATGACAGCTGGCACAACGCATTAAAATCAAAAGCTGAGGGCTTGACAAACTGAAAAAAATCCCTCAACTTTATGCTTTCATTGCCAATCAAGTTGATCCAGGAAAGTAATCCCATAAATTAGTCCCACAGTTTTCTTTATATATGTAGTTTTATAATTCACATACTCTTTTTCTGACATTTTCACAAACTACTTTTTCAACTTCTTAATAGAAAGTCAATAAGCTACCAATATACTCTCTAGAACTGAAGCACAGTGGGATTAAGTGCCCAAGAATATATAAAATTTTATAGTTAAATTAATGGCTCAGGCAAATCCTTTCAAGTCCAKCATCTAGCTCCATGCTTTTGTAATAAAGCCAGAGTAACCTCAGGAAGCTCAGCAATACATTGGCTATTCAGACCATTGTTGCAACAACCAGGTATTAGCAAATAACCMTACTCTTGCAATCATTTACTGGCAGTCTTGAAAGCTATCTGGAATGACAGATTTCTTCTTGTTACACCAAAGTACTGTAATCAACTAAATTCAAGTCACTGACATTTACGGAACAGCCCAACTCAAAGTCATAATGCAAGGTAAGAGTGCTTTAGATGCCATTTCCTCTTTGTTATTTCCAGAATTTCCTCCTTGGGAAGAATAAAGAGGCCTAAACTTTCCATGTCTTTTACATACATTAGAGAACTTGGAGTATAAAGTCTTTAAGGCACATCTCACTTTTTGAAAGGCAGCAGTTACTAGGGAGGGGTACTTCCCTGTTCTCAACTGATTAACACTTTCTGTAATTCTTGGCAAAGTTTTAAGAACAAGGATGCATATAGTAACTTTCCCTAGTGATTAGCTATAAAAAAAAAAAAAAAATTAGCAATCTACCACTTAAGGAATTTTAAATGACATAAAATAAACTTCAATTGCCAGCTCATTGAAAAAAAAAGCACCTTAGCCACTATTTTGAAGCTGCTTTAAGCCAGTGAATATGAACTAATAGAAGTGGATTTGTATAAATATTTAATGTGAATGGTGAAAAGTATGAAAAAATAGTGATGTATAAGCAATGGTTACATATTAAATATAAAGCAGTATATTTTTGAATTCATAGATATAATTTACTGGATCAGATAATATACCAATTTACATTCAAGTACTGAAATGTACAATATGCAGCTGTATTAGCATTTATCTATATCTTACTATTTAAATCCACTGAGTCTCATTTGTGTAACAAATACTACTGGGATTTTTAATTTTAAAAAAAGTGTAATTTTCCTCCCATGCTCCCAGTAAATTTCAGTTGAAAGATTTCCTAACAAAAACATGATAAATCCGAAGAAAGGATCTGCACTTTGTTTTCCAAAGGCCACAATTTTCCCTTACTACCAAGATTTAGCCTGGCTTAAGATTCTTTTACAAATTAACTCACATAAAGGTGCTGGCAATTAATGTGTRTAGATACTATCTGAAGGCCTCAAAAGCAGAAAAGAAAAAAGTCACTAAATCTTTATAACATTGCCTCTATCAAGTTAGCTCTGAGACCATTCTCTCTTGTTCATTTTTCTGATAATATTATCTATTTTCTCTCTTTGCATATTAATAAAGTATTACTTCTCATTTCTTATTACAGTTCAAAGATACTCTGCCACTCAAAAAAACTGCAATAGAAGAGATTGCAGCTATTTCAATGTAGAAAGGGGTGGAGGAGTAGGCACAATGCTGAATTGAAACAGGTCTGTTTCTTGAAATAGGACAGGAAACTGTTCCAAGCTATTTGCTCCCTCACACCTTTGACTTGGAGCAGTGCCGTGCTATGTCCTCTAACCCACTGCCCTTCATCCRTCACAACCTTTAAAGGTGAAGAGGAGCAATCTCTTCCCAGTCTGAGCTCYACATGGCATTAATAATTCTGTCTCAGCTACCAACCTTACTCTGATCCACTGTCACCCCCAGGATAGCTCTGTCTTTCCATGACACAGTTAGTCAACKGATGATGGTAATCCTTAGGGGTACCTTGGACTTACACTGGACTGACYTGTTTACTGACTAGTGCATCCACACCTTTGTAAACTGTATCCATCCTCCTAATCTTCAAGAGTTGAGGGAGAGAGAAAGGAAGGGGAGGTTCTCAGCTTGGGCAGGAAGGTGTCAGGGTGACCCATGTGTGTAGACACCAGGAGCTCTCCCTGTGCTGAACAAACCCTGCACCAGCTGGYTCCAAAATGGGGCCCATGCTGGCCAAACAAGCCTGTCAGCAACCCTGGTGGTGCATCTGTGTTAACATATGTAAGAAAGGATAACAAAAATGCAGCAGCTGCWAGAGAAAGTGAGAAAAACACGAGAGAAACTGTCTTTCAGACACCGAGACCATGACGAAAGAGGGGGAGGAGGTGCTCCAGGTGCTGAGCTGAGATTGCCCTGAATATCTTGGAGAAGACCATGGTGAAGGAGGTTGTCTCCCTGAAGCCCATTAAGGACCACACTGGAGCAGATCTCCACTCGTAGTCCACAAAAAAAAACTCAGATCTCAATGCATTCTGCAAGACTATAAARTCATAAAGCTACTTTTCTGAAATCAGCTCTATGGTAATTGTACAAAACTTAACCCAAGGTTTAAGGGATTTCCAAAACAGATTTAAATTCAAATTTCCAGTCTCACAAGGCAGAAGGATCTGCTTGATGTGACAGTTTCTAAAMGATCAGACTCAGGGCATAAAGAACCTTTCTCCAGTAAAATGACAATTTCAAGGTAATGTAACAGTGAGGAAGTATATTTTGACAGACAGCCACTGAAATCAAAGGCAAAGGAAAGTCCTCTGTGATGGTACTCTTCACACATCACTCATATGTAATACAAAGCAGCATTTCTTAATACTTTTGAATTATTGAGGTCAAAAATGATCTGACAAAATTATTGTTAAACTGCAGAATGTACTGAAGATAACTGGTTCAATAGCCTTCGAGGGAAATCAATTTTATAAAATCTGCCTTGTTACCTGCTGGCTTATATTGCATGCTTTTTGTGCAAGTCCCTTCAGTGCATATATCTGCTATAATTACTGTCTCAGTAACGTGTGTTTAGTATCAACAAATTAAAATGCAAAAATTCACAGAAAATCTATGTTTATGTCAGTGCTTAAAACTTTACTCCCGAAATGTAAGTCTTTTGCATTCCCACAACCACTCTGTGGAAGTTAGTGACTTAAAATTTCTGAGTGTATATCTCACTGTGATCTCTAAATTAGAGCTTCAACACTGTAAGTCATTATGTTTTAGTTTATGTTTGTAAATGTAACTCAACTTAAAAAAAATTGCAATAAAACTGAGAAAAGGAAAACTTACACTCTTCTCTTCTGAAATATAATTATCCCCAYACTTTTAAAAAATCTGTTATGGAATAGAATTTATAAAATTTTATTATCTGTATTTTGAAATTCATGTGATTAACTATAAACTGACAACATGGTAATTTTCTGTTAGAAATAATATTACTAGTCAGGAGAAATTTTCAGTGAATGCTTATAATTAGAAGTAGCCGGTGCCATATTCAGTCCCCACTGTCTTATAATTTTTCTAGTTAATATAAACATATTTTTCCTGCAGTTTCCATCCTACATGGATCTCTTGTATTATTGGTCTATGGTGTTGCTTGCAGTGTAATATGCAGGAATCTTCAGAGAATTTTCAGGGCCCACCAGCAATTTCAGAGCATCAGGCAACATGTTCTCAGCAAGTCACACATCAGAAATTATATGCTTCAACATTTGAAGGCTAAAGACTCTGAAGAACCACTCCAGGAAACTTATAACAAAAGACTCAACATCTGCTTTAAACTAGAACAAAACAGAATGGTTTGTTATCTTATATTACCTTGTATGCACTGAATAATGAGCTATTAATTTCCTATGCCTCTTGTTTCTCTTGCACATTTTGAACTCACAAAACTCAATAAGAGTGCCATATGGTACCCATACCAAGTTCATAAAAACTATTTTGGCAATTTATTCTGAAGAAAAATAATTATGGATGAAATTTGGTTCAGTTCTAAAACAAAGAAAAGAATGAAAATTGAAAGACATAAAGTTACCACCTTTTTTTTCCCTATTTTGTAAATCTTTTTTTATACTGATCAGTCTTTAATCCCCCCCAAAAATTGTTTTGTTTATTTTCTATAGTGGTTCCCRTAAGGTTTGATGGAGAGCCCAATCAGTAATTTCTCTCCCTGTGGGAAGTGCTCACTGTGTTGTTACCAAAATCTCAGCATATGTCTCTTCACAGWCTATGGTGCAGTGGCATTTCCATTTCAGCAGCTTTCCTTTTAAAAGAAATTTTGAAAAGTGTAACAGAAAAACATGAAGCAAATTCATAAATGACTCTTTTGTTTGGCTGCTCATTAGCATTTCAGTGAAGAGCACAGTATTGTGGTGCTATTGCTGGTATCACGAGTCCTGTATTTTAAGTGTTTTGTAATTTGTTATATTTTTTCAGGAAATACTGTAATGGCCAAATTTTTGTCCATCCCATTTACAAATCACAGCATGATGTTATACTAAAAGTAGGGGATTCATTTTCTTAGGATGTGCAAATTTTTTTACAGTCTYCTAAATAAACTTTTATTCCAGATCATTAGCACAGATAAAAAAGTGCAACCTCAGTATAAACCCAAGAATTCTCTGTGCAGAGGATTTTTTTTTAATTTTCAGCAGTAGTGGTATGTTTTTTCCCTGCAATTTAGGGCACAGAGTTTACAGATTTAGAATTATTGACATCAGCCCATAACTAAATGAGAAAAAATACAATAGATTTAAAATAAGATTATCACTACCTACACACAGAAGTGTTAGAGACAAAAGAGTATGCTCATAAACTTATTGTTTAAGTATACTTATTGYATAATTTATTAAACTTATTGTTTAATTTATATATTAAGTAGTTACTCGCTAACCTCCTTTTCATTATTGAGGAAGTACTGGCGGTCTCTTCAACTTACAGACAATTAGGAAACGATACATATGTCCATAAACAGATGGCAAGAACATGCCGAGATCTTACTAATTGTATTCAGCTCTTTGTTGTAATGTCAATGGATTATGACAGTGCTATAAAACCACCATTAGTTGAAGGTAAAATTCTAATCGCAGCAGCTCAGCAGTAATAATTTGTGAGGGAGGAGTGAYCTGGCACAGAAGGCAAGAAGGCCCAGATACAGGAGACGAGGAAGAGCATGGAAGCTGATATACCAGAGACACAGTGACTCCTTGCTAAGAAATGAAGTGCTCCTTGTGACAAGAAACAGTCTCAGTGTTGCTCTGTGTGTGTCCTGGAATGGGAGCRCTCAGGGGCCACACTGAACCCAAAWGGCATGAAACTACTTTTTATCTGAATGGGAGAGAAATTCATGGTATGTAAGGACTCGCAGATTTTGAAGACAGAAATKGTTTGCAGAGATTTTCTTCAACTTAAGGCATTTTCATCTACATGGAAGAATGAAAATAATTAAGAACATAGAAAAGAAAGGTACGAGAACTTTCTCTAATTTTTCTCTGCAATGTAATTTTGCTGAAGGTAACACTGTGCATGATATGTTTTGTATAAAGAAGAATCTTCTGCTAAAAATCCATCCATTGAAATTGATTTAACAGGGTAAGCTGAAAAGTTAAGAATATATCAATTCTGTTAGCTATWGAGTAACTGTTAATCAGCCAATTCAATACTTGTACAAAAATCACACTGTCTTGGAGGCTCGTATAYGTAATGACTTTGGCAATTAATTTTAGGAGTCCCTATAAAAAATATAGCCTGAAAAAAAATATTGCCTGAAATAACCAAGTCAGAATTGATGTGTTCTATTATTTCGTTAGACGTCGAAACATCAACATATGGGTTTTTGCCATTTCTGTTGAGGAATGTTTTTTGAATAAGAGTCTACGCTCTTTGAATTAACAGGATAATGACAAAAGGGCTTTGGCATCTGCTGTGTTTGTATGTCATAACATTTGTTTATTTTAAGAATATGAAAGAGTAAAATGTACCTTATGATTACAGGGAAGACAGTGCAACACTGGAATTGGTTTTCCACAAAGGCCATGCAACCTCTATCTTTAGAAGTCTTTTCTAGATACAGCTACAAAAAAAAAAACAAAACAAAAAACCCAAAAAAAACCAACAAAAAAACAAACCAAAAAAAAACCCAAAAAAACCAAACAAAAAAAACCCAAAAAAACACCACCTACAATTTACCTACTCAAATATTGGTTGACAATAATCTTGTTTGAAGTTTGAGGTAGGACAGGGTGACCTTCCAAGCAGCTATTACAGTTCTATGGAAAAAATAACATGGTTTTTCTGAGAAGCCTTTGTTGGCTGCAAGCCTTAATAGAGGATAATGCACTATGAAATCATAGAGGTGTCATAAAAATAAGTTAATATTGGAATACACTGCAAATAGAAGGTATTAGGATGATTTACTTTGAAATCAGTAATGTCAGGCCATTTATCATGTAAGCAAGCAAGTGGAGAATAAGCCTAATGTATTTCAAATACAGCAGAATTTCTAAAGCTCATCACAGTATATTCACAAAGATTGCTTCCTGTTAAACCTAGTAGAAGATCAGGGATTTTTACAATATAATCTCATATATGAGATTATTATCTCATAATTAGTTGCATTTACCCACGTCCTCCAACAAACTCAAATACTTCCCTGTAAAAATACTGTGTGCTTTTCACATAGAGATATAATCTACAAATATATGTTCATATTAAAAATTTATCAAGATACTGTGGAAAAGCCTTTATATTGAAATAATTTCCATGACTTTTCCAGTCAAATTCAAAAAACACTAATCAGACAGCATGGAAGACAAYGTAAAAATTTTCCATCAATAATTTAGCAGGGAMAGRTTGACCTTTATTAATAACCCCTTACTACAGGAAACAAATAATATACTTGAAGACTTCTAGTAAGTATATTTCCAGCACAAACATCTTAAAGAATGCCCTCAAGTGTGGGGTTTGCTTTTTTTTTTTTTTTTTAATGTGAAAGGAATATAGTTGTTCTGTAGTGGCTTTGTTGGGAATAGAGTTGGAGTTTTGTAGCGGTTTTGTTGGGAATAGAGTTAAATTTATTCATAGTAGATGGTATGGTGCCATGGTTTGGACACATGCTGAAAATAATGTTGGTAACCCTGGGATGCTTTCATTATTGCTGGGCAGTGCTTGCACAGCATCTAGACTTTTTCTGCTTCTCACATACTCAGCACATGCATGTAAGCTCCACCAACAAGCCAAGGGTGTGCTCAGGAAGATGGGAGGAAGGACACTGTTGGCCAGGTGACCCCAAGTGACCAAAGGCGTATCCTGTCCAGTGCAAAACTCTGCTGAACCACAAAAGCTGTGAGCAGAAGGAGGAAGGTGTGATATTTGCAGCTATTATGCTTGTTTTCCAAAGTTACTCTTCGAAGTGATGGAGCCCGTGTTTCCTGGAGGTGGCTAAATACCTTTCTATTTATGGGAAGTAGTGGATTAACTTTTGTTTAGCTTGAACACACACTGGGTTTAAATCACAAAAAATTTGATGTGTAAGGACTTTTGGTAAAACATCATGACCTAAACGTCCTGTGAAGATCATAAGAAATCATATGGGGAAAACAGCCCATTTTTCTTCTCTGAACATGTCAGCTCTGCCCAAATTTATTGTAATGTAGAAATGGGTGACACTCAGAAGATATAATTTCTGTGCTGATGTAACATTTTAAACATGTTAACTTCTACTTTAAGGACAGCTTTCAAGCTTYTTGGCTCTATTGAACATGCCAAATCATAGTAAGTTTAAAATTAGGATAAGARAAAGCTTTCAAAGTCTGTATGTTCACCTTTGGGTTTCCTTTTTTATCCTTTTTACTCATCTTTGAAACTCTGCTGCAAATCTGGATGAAGGAATGAAAAATATTTACAGCTAAAAGGGKGCTGAGCAGTGAGGCTCCTTGGAAGAGAATGGGCGTAGGATGAAGAGTGCTATAGTATAGCCTCAGTTCTTTGCTCCTGTCTCACATACTAACATGCCTGCTTGTTCAATCCTAAACTTCCATATTAATGATGGGAAAAGTTCAAAAATAAGGATACTTTGGGAAAGAAAATACTCACTAGAGTAGTCAAAAGATACACCATTCATCCTAATGACACAYGGAGTCAAACACTCATCTCTTGTAAGTAAACCCTGCATTTGTTATTTTCACTCATGTTTTATCATGCTATCAGATGCTCACACATGAAGCAATATGCTCCATCAACATATYATCATTAAAAGGTTATTACAAAGGAAAAACTGTTTAGACTCTTACTATTACTTTGAAGCTGATATTGAATCTTTCTGTTTAAAATTAGTCATCCTGGAAATGATATAGTTATTAAAAAAAATTACCAGCTTTGTTTTCAAACAGAATACAATGCAATATGATAAGGAAAAAAGTCTATTTTGAGTGCCCTTGTCAGTTCATGTGTGTGTTGTTTCAGTTTTTAATTCATTAAACACCGTTTCTTTTGAAGGATCTCTGCCGTACCACTGTGTGCTTTCAAATAACTGCTTTAAGTTGGCAGACTTTAAAATGCACACTTTTGCTTCAGACCTTCATATTCTTTGGCACTTCACAACTCTGATTYTTTTGGCCTTTAATGGAATCCTGTAAAATTCATCACTTGTACATTTTAAACARAATTGGGGCAACCATTCCTTTTAGACTATGACTGTAAATAGTCATATGAACAAAAGCTTTGGAAAATGGAGATGTCTATAGCAACTTTAGGTCTGCATTATCATCTGGAACTGCCATCTCTCCAGCATATCAGGAGGTTTAGGTGCTTATAAKTACTATTTAGTCCTGGTCCTCATGCCAAAATTGCTCTCACACTCATATGGTCCTCAGGCAGTAGGACTTGGAAATATAGGGTAAAAATGACTTCTTTAAAGTTATCAGACTGTTCCTAAACRGCAGTCCTATATATTCTCTGCTAAGCAAAATAAACTTGACATCCACTTTTTTTTTTTCTGAAAATAATGTTTCTTTTTTTT
>NW_026623316.1:28296-38674 GCF_030028575.1 Malurus melanocephalus | reverse complement strand
AAAAAAAAAAAAAAAAAGCATTTTCTTTCTTTTCATCATTTTATGAACCTCAGGATTCCAAACTCAGTTTTAGCATGCTGGAGTAATATGTTCTTTGTCATTTTTCGTGAATATTAGTTTTACTATAATACTTACTTTTTCAAGTCAATTAATTCATATTTGATTAAAATGAACAGCTCTTCGTTGTATCACATGAGTAAAAGAAGACATCACTTMAGTTTATAACAGGACCTTTCATACTTAGAGCAGTACAGTTCCAAAGTGATTAAAATTTTAAAATTTTTCTAAAATTCATAAGCTATCAGGAGTTTCTTTAGAAAAGACTGACAAMTGAAAAAAGAAATTCTGAAATTTCCATAGAGTATATTTAGATCTCTACTAGAGTAGTTCTGCAGTTATCAACTTCACAAAGGACTAGAGCAAACCTTTTACAAAAAAGGTGCCTTCCTTTTTGTATGAATATTTCTGMCTGAATATGATAGGGAAAGAACAAAAATATCATGAGAGGAGGGGAACTGTATTAAAATTGAACAACACAATACATTTTGCTCTGTTCAGAAATAGTACTGGATGTCATTAATAATGCTTGTGTAATCCTCTCTTTCGATACATGGACAGAGCTGAACCAAAGGATTAAATCCTTAATTTTTGAAACTGAAGTTTAAGGATTACAATTTATGCCTTATATTCAAAATCAATAATCATAACATTGTTCTGAAATTAGCCATAACTGAAAATTACCTACTGTGTTGTTTTAAAGAAAGTGTCATGTGCCAAAGGATTGAGGCAAGATTGGAGAATATTTCATGATTTTAGAAAACCTTTGTTTTTGTGATCATTTCATTCCATCTGGAAATTGAACAAAGATTCTGCTGGAAAAGATTTTCTGCAGCTAGTAATTTTATTTATGCACCCTCGAATAATAATTTCATTTACAAAAAATGGATGGATTATTTTTGCAACAAAATCTTTCAATGAAGAAATTCTCAAAATTCTTTTTTTTTTTAACTTGGAAAAGCAGTTTGTCACAAGACAGGTCTTTGAATTACCCATAGTTGGGATAACACTTATAAAGTGTTATAACATATGAATGAGTCTTTTAAGCAAGTTTGACTTAATATAGTTTAACCCATCTTTTGTTCTTTTACTCACAAATAAATGAAGTAGACAAATGTCTGTCCAGCATAAAAGAATGAGAAACTCATCCAAATTACAAAATTCTATCTTTTAGTCCTATGTTAAATTGTAGTTGCAACATCAGAAGATGCATATAAGGATGAGGACATGAAAACCTTGCGTATATTTAAATAGAATTATAATTACTAAAAAAGCTCCTTAAAAGAGAAAATTTATCTAGAGATGAAACACTTTTACAGACAGTTGTTACGGATCAATTATGACAACAGAGGAACCTTTACAGCTGAAATAACTGCAGCAAAGTTGCCAAACAATCAAGTTTTATTAGATGCAACCCCAAAAACCCAAGTCCATCAGTGTTTTTACATATGACAACATGTGAAAGCATCACAAAGCAACCCACAATAAATATGTGTTTGAGAAGACATGGAAAAAATTCTGAGCCATTGGCATAAAATTAGAATTCAATTACAATAAATCCTCAGGCTGACAAATTTCATTAGAAATGGAKAAGAAAAGCCAATGTTTAACCTTTATGTGTTTCTCACAAACATTCTATCTTTACTTGCTTAAAAGACTTCAAAAGTGCAGAAGCAGAAGACACTGAGGAAATTAGTAGATCAGGAGGTCTTGTACAAATGTAACCATGTAAAAATATAATTAGATTAATGCTAGTTCCCAGGTGATGGGTTTAGAATTTCTAATCCTGAAGAATATAAGAARTGTGAAACCAAAGAGGAAATGTCTGAAATTTCTAGACACATGATGACTAGGAAAGCTAAAATTTTTGTCTTCATTGAGTTAAATTACTCAGTTRGTTTTGCCTCTGTTTGAAAAAAAAGTTGTGTCAAGAAATTACAAGTAAGGTGGCTCCGGTTTGTCTTGAAATCACAGAAACAGCCAGAGGTGMCAAGGGATTGCTCTTATTATTAAGCTGTGAAATTGCTTGAAATCTGGCCCATGAGATATTAGGAAGAAGTCAGGCTTATTGGTCTTTTATCCTGGCTGAAATTTGTAAGTTAGAAAGACATATTAGAAGCATTAGACTGTTTCCAGGGTTACAAGCAGCTGCACATTAGAACATGAGGTAATTGTAGAGGCATGTGTCATTCCAGCCTCTTTCCTTCTTCAGTCCTGTCCGACCTTTTTCTGAACTAAAAAGTGGCTTTGACCATGGTTTTATTGAGGTAATTCTTTTCCCGTGGCAGCAGCAGCAGTATCTTCAGTCTGAATTCTTACCGTGGCATCTGATTGTGAATGTGAAGCAATGCCAGTGACAGCTTGGAAGAGAGATGAAAGGAAGACATTCAGGGTTTTGCATCTGAGGTCCCACCAATACGTTCACTTGCCCTCCACTCTTTTGTAAGTGCCTAGATAAGAGAAGTTAAATGAGATTTCTCAAATATATGCTTGTAATTTACRTACATCACACAGTGGTGGTAACCACCACACCTGGATTTGTGTCTTCTATTTTTTAAACCAAACCCATGAAATGCTATCCTGCATAATTCTGAAAGTCAGTCACACATAGGCTAAGTAACAGTGATGTTTCTAGCCTTTGAGCTTTTCAGTGTTTTCAAGTTCATAGCAATTAATTATAACTGCAACTATATACTCAGACATTTCTGCCCAAAAACATTTTGATTAGCTGGTCCATGGTTTGCAGCCACAGATTTCTTAAATTTTGTTTTAAATCTCAAGAGCACAGATTNTTTGTTTTTTTTTTTGCCTGTTGAATTGCATGTAGTAAAAACTTTGAATGTTTTGTTCATCCAACACAATGAATATTGACCTCAAAAGATTTTTTTTCTGGTGTAATGCTGCAATTCAAAATCAAAATTCAGTTTGTTCTCTCAGCTGTCACTTTTCTACTAGATGAAAAATCCTTATAACAATTTTTTTTGTAGAACAATAGGCATAAAATCAGAAAAATAGTATTTACTTGAAAATTTATTATATAATTTATTTTACCTACACTATTCTGGTCCTACAAATTTCTTCAGAAAAGTCTACTAATAGACTTGAAAGAAAACACTATTTAAAAAATATACAGGATAACAGTATCCTGAGGACAATTTCAGCTGTTTGGTTGTCATCCCTTTAAAATTGCAGTTAGAGAAGAGTATATTCCTGATGAAAACTCCTGCCTGCCTCATAAGAGCTAACTTGTTAGGGTATGGTAGATCAGTTGGTTATCATGYATTTTATATATATATTCTCCATTACTCAGAAATTAATCTTTCTCCCTCCCCCATATTTTCCTTTTTTTATGCTCACTTCACATTTGATTTCAGTTTATACTTCCATGAGGATTACATCTTACCTCACCSTCATGTTGTTCCCAAGCTCACCTGCTCTCTTACTGAAGACAGAAAAATTACAAAGAAGAGAAATGAATAATTGACATGGATAGAAACTTCACAGTAAACCCCAAATATCCGCACAATCAGAGAAGCCAAGTCTGTCCATCTACAGAGCTGCCTCCCACATCTTCCCAACACATTAATTTTGCTCCATTTTCTCAGAACAACTCTTTACCAGCCTTTTGCACACATCCTCACACCCTGACTCCCTCTTTTTTGGATGAGTAAGTGGCAGTATGTTCTGTGACTGATTCAGATTAATCAGTTTGTTTGCCAACTACTGCATGTGGCTTCTGCCTTTTTCAGGTGACAACACAAGACCCAGTCTTGATGGGAGCAATCACTCTGAGTTTTTTGAACCCGACTCTTGAGTTCCATAAGAGAGGAAAAAAGTAGTAATTTCTATTCAGTGAGAATTTTTTATTTCATTATCAAGAAGATGAGAGAGAATAATGGAACAGACCATACTGCTTTGGGAGAAGAGGCTAAGAAGAGTCCGCCTCTGAGGAAGAATTTTTGTTTTGTCAGTCAAAAGTAAATAAGTAACAACTTTTTTTATTATTATTATTTAATTTAAATTATTTGACATGAAAGAGGGCTGCAGAAAGAACAAACTGATGAGGGAATTGGAGACCATCTAGGTACCAAACCAAAGATGAAGCTTCCTAAAGAGGTACTAAACAGAAATTATTTTGCTAAACAGCATCAAATGTTCAATAAAAATAAGCTGCCAGAAGGATAGGAACAAAAAATGTGGATTTAATTGAGAAAGAAAAGACTCTAAATAAAAGAAGTGAGAAGGAAAAAAAAGAAACACCTAGCATGGCAGTCATTGAAGTAAAGGCCAGCTGATCCAGAAGCACCTGGTAAATAACAGATCTTTGAAACACTGATTGTTATTTACAAACCAACCTGGAAGAAAGTGATGTTAAATAAATTAAAGCTCATCCAAGCAGGACAGAGAAGGTAAAATTTGTTATTGAACAAAATGTATGGTTTAGATGCATTTTTATCTTATTCATGAGTCTTAATAAATTARGAGTAAAATAACAAAACAAAGGCATTATGAATAAATACTCTTGCTACCAGACACTCGGTAACAGTCAAAACAAAACCTTGAATTGCAGGAAGTTGAAAAGAATTGGAGAGCAAATAAAACAAAGATTCTACAGAATTTCTCACATCTACCTGAAACTAGTGCCAGCAGAAACAGCTGCCTGACCATTTTATTCAAAAGGGATYGCTTTAGGCTGCATCACATGGACAGGAAGAGGCAGATAAACAGCTACTTAAGAACTTTTAACAAAGACAAGTTTTGCACTGAAAAAAAAAAGTTTAGCTTAAAAAGAATTTTCTTACAGTTGGAAGCAAATACATTTGTTAGATATTGGAAATACAGATCCAGGTCTTTATTTGTATAGAAAGCAAAAGCAGATTGGGAGACTCATTGAATCAACCTAAAGCCAAATTTAYGGGGATTCTTGCCACATATGCCATTTTCACTATCAAGGAAATGACTGACATCCTGTTTGATGGATTTCAATCCCCTTGGGAGAGCTACCCTATTGAAAAGATATCAATAAATTATTTTTTTCATTATTAAAAACCAATGCTTTCTTTCCCCAGTTAAATGAGATGAATAGGGAAGAYTTGTTTTACATATCTAAGTTTAGATGAGTAAGGGTTGGAGTTCAGCAAAATCAGTTGGCAGATATTAKACAACAATGGAAAAGTGAAGTAGATTTCTATTACATCACGTGAAGGRTGAGCAATATGAGAGATATACATCTTAAATGCAGAGAATGCGGGACAACAGCACRGAAGAAGGAAACCATCTCAAGTCTCATTCATACAAAAAGAAATCTTTATAAGGATATACTGAATCCTTTGGACTGGAATGGTGGATATTGGCTTGTACAAGAGACATTATTGCATGCAAGAAAAATCTGTTATTTTAAAATAGAGATTTTAACCATGAGTTCAAATAACCCACACAAATTTTCCAGTAAAGGTATGTGTTCCTGCTCATTTTGTCTTCTCACAGCTGTCTTTCAAAAAAATAAAAATTGCTCAGGCTGTCTATAGACAGAGAAGCAGCCTGTAACCTGATGTCAGCAAATCCTTAGAAGTCTGCGGGGTATTTCCACTTGTAAGTTTTTCTCGGCAAAGGCTTAAAAAAACAACCAGATAGTTCTCTAGCATTATAATTTCTGCTGTGGGTCTGGGTAGTGGATGGTAATCAAATGAAATATAAGCTTTTTRGTCCCAGGTATATTTGCTCTGATTTCCATCCCTTCTGATTTTTCATTGCAGGTTCTTAGAGATATAAACTGTTACATGAGATATTTTCTAAGCTGGTGGTTCTATACMTTTTGGCAACACAAAAAGGAGAGATGTTTCTGAGGGAAGGTGTTTTTCTGAAATCTTCTTTTATGCCTGTTTGAATTACTCATGGATTTCATTATAGAGTCGAAACTTTTGGTATTGATTAGAGTACAGTATTTAATAGAGAAGTTTATATCTTTATTATGTTATCTTAATGATAGATATCTTTTTCTCAGAATTATTACAGTGGAAAAATCAAATGCAATTGGTACACTGAATTAGACAAAAAGSAAACTAATACGTTAATACATTAATATTTATTGGAAAAAGTAATGCAGATATCAAACCTCAAGTTAGAAAATACTGGAGAAGTRAATGCCTGCCAGAATTCAAGAAGTGTTTGGACAATGCCCTCTTCACATGGTGCGATTCTTGGGGTTGTTCTGTGCAGGGTGAGGAGTTGGACTTCGGTGATTCTCAGGATATTCTGTGATTCTRTGATTCTGTAGGCATGTAGACTGGTAGACTGCTTGGACAGGGTTTGTTAAAATGCTTATTCAGTTTTGATACTATCAGTCCTGAGCTCTAATTTGGTATTGCCCATCCTTGCCTGGCAAAGTTCTAGGAGTAACAGGGTTAACCATGCTATTTCATGTGGCCAAATTTGGTTTCATCTCAGTTCATAGAGTTGGTTGCTCTGGGTTGAGCAATTTCTGCTCCTACCATAGTGTTCAGGCCTGTGACCTATCTTGTTGCTGTCCTCTTAACACAGTAAGTCTCACAGCATTTAGATTGTTGAAAAATAAATTGGAAACCACAAAGGGTTTYCTGTTAACAAAGCTCCAGGTAAATTTTGTTTAGTAAATTTGTTCCAGGTAAATTTTAGTTTTCTGCTTAGTAGAGAAATCATGGATATGACTGGGATTTCAAGAATTGCCCCATACCCTTAAAAGAATCCATGTACAAGATATGCAAAATAAGTGACAATCTGAGGAACAAATTGAATTAGGCTTTACTGAAGTCTGATGGATTTTGCCTTCAAAAGCAACAGTATTTCTATGATTCCTCACACAAAATGGTGGAATATTTAGGCAGAAAGCATGAGAAAACCCTGGAAGAGRTGCAAGCACTGAAACCAAAGATAATACATTCCTTCAACATGGCCACTAGTCAGATCAACAAAAATGGCTAGGTAATCCTTTACTTTCTTTACTGTATGGTAGCAGCTATTCACTCAAAGATGCAATAGAAATGTGGCTGCAGTACAGTAGCCAGGTTGAACAAAAAGAACAATTATTTCTTATTATTTTAATGTTTCAGAGTCACCCTTTTATTACTAGAAAACGGAGATGACTTTCCAATCCTCTGTAGCTTACGAAATATTTARGATCTCAGTTCTTTGGTAGAGTAGTGAATTTTCAATGTTAAGARTTCATGTCACAGTTGCAAACATACATGAGCTACAAAGAGGATTTGTAACTCAAGGTAAGCATTATTAGAACACTAAAGTATCATATTGTTGGTGTTTATAGTCAACATCATAGTGTAGAAAAATCTTAACAGGAAAAACAAAATGGAAMAACTTAAAAGGAAATTAGTTGGTGACTATGCTCAGGCAGTCTGTATAAACTGCTGGGTGGCTTTGGTGACAACATCACGATCAATCCAAGTTGTACTGAAAARAAGTCTTTATTTGTTACAGAAGTGTAAGTCTATTCTCTCAAAACTGATCCTGCTTCTTGTGTTTTGGTGTTGGATATGCACCTCTGTATTATGTTTTTCATATTTCCCTGTTTTCCTTAACCACTGAATTATAATGGCACACATTTATTAACAAAAGTTACGAAACTTTGTAGGAATAAAATATATACTCTTTGTACAGATTGYATGTTGCAGTTRTTATARGCTCTGTAACCCAATTACTCTAATRTTTTGTGATTATCCCTTAGGCACTGACCTCCTGTTTTTTGCCATTTTCCCTGTAGATAATGCAGCTGGTGTGCGTAAATAGAATGAATCAGCAATAAAAATTGAAAAGGGAATTTGCAGTATTTATGCTAAGCATGGCTATGGTAAACCCATCTTCCACCTTCCTTTCATTCCAGACTTCAAATTCCCTCTTACTTTTGCTGCATTCCACAAAACCTTCTCTCCTGCTTGCAATCTTTGACTCCTGGCAAACTCATCCCCTCAACTCACCTGACAGCACAAAATTCGAGAAGACTTTTTTCTCTCCATAATTTTTTCTCCTCTGCAATTAAATAGGACAAAAATTGAAAACAACAGGAAGTCGTTCAACCATGCACAAATGAACATCTTCTACCAARGCATTACAATTTAACACCCAGTGTCCAAAGACATAAGGCATAAAATGATAACCAACTGAAAAAGAAGATAGACTTTAGAAAATACACTAAAATTCTGTATTTAAAAACTGTATTTCTGCACAGGTCATATCTTAGCAATAATGTTTACTTCTTTCTTTTAAAATCTGATGCTCTTCAYAGACATAACAACTTAACTGTGCATTAGAGTAGGACAGTAACACTTTCTGTTAATGAGCTGCATTGAATGCTCAGAGGAAGAATGGAATATTGTCCATATAATTGTGCATTAAATCTTGGAAAAGCTTTATTAAGGTACATAATACTKCTTTTTAAACCATGTAGCCAGTTTTATTCTCTGTCAATTCATTTGTGGACCTCAAGCAAGAAATTAGGAATCCTCTGTCATGCAATAGAATCAATACTACTTAAAATAAATTAAATCTTTGCAAACCATTTCTTTCTGGTTTCAGTACACAACACAATGGTTTAAATGAAATTATGTCCATCACAGGAATTCAAATGGCTCCTCTGTATCAAACCATGCCAAAGTACTCTAGATTGAGACTCYTTGGGAAAGGGACTAAAATATGAGAGGAACAGGAGAGAGGGACAACCTACATTTTAAAGGCATCAACACTCAATCTGCCTCTTGMATTGCTTTGGAGTATAAGGAACCACTCAGGAAGGCATATGTGTGACAGCATCATAGCTGTGCCTGGTGTGAATTTTGCCTCCTGGCAAACAAGATATGCACACCCAAGCACAGGGAAAAATTCTAAACATAGATAGATATCATGGAGAAACACGTAGGGATGATACCTTAGCACAAACTAAAGGTATGACTAACAATCTGAAGTTAAATACTCAGTTTGAGGTTATTATGTCTAACGCATGGCACTCTTAGGATTCTAAGCAGCAACTAAAACACCSTGTTGCCTATTTGTATTATGTTACAATAATAACTTACTTAGAGATGCATTTTATTCGCAAGAGATGCTTTAGTTCTGATTTTGAAGACATTGCACAGATAAATTACCAAAAATATCGTGGAAAGCACAAAGTAATTGTCATACTCTTGTTGCCTTTCAGCTGGTCTTGGAATTATGASGCAGAAACAATTTAGGAGATAAAAGGGTTTTACCTCCTATTAATAGGATCCCAGGTGCACAAMTCTTCWAAAGGTGGAACATGTCAAGGTGCACCTCATGCATAACATGTATACAATTTTTGTAGACCTCACAGACCAGCATATCTATATAGAATTTCCCTATAATAAACTTGATAAATGAAGTCTGTTCCCCTGTCTAAAGAATCCCTTCCCAGATGAGGTTAGAGCCCAGTTTACATAATGTGTTCTAAAGACAAGTTTTGAGTTTTGAGATAGCATGGGCTCACCTCCTGCTGAGGACGTTAGGTCTAGCAAAATCCCAAAATTAAGTTAGGATATCAGGCTACAAGAATTATAGGCATGTAGGCTAAGGGTACAARAAATACATAAAGGGTAAAGAAAATATGTTAAAACATATATAGAACATATAAAAAGAGAAAGCAAAAATCATCAGGCATCACTGTAAGARAGTCTGTTTTTTGTAACCTCTGCTGTATTCAAATCTCTACTATTCTCTTAAAATAAAGAAACAAAGTCTGTAACCCTCCATAATTTCATCCATTCACAATTTTCTCTGCCTAAAAGCCCTAGTGCCATGCATGAGCAAATACCAGAGCATTTCAGTTACTGATGACAAAAACAGAAAGGGTGTTTTTAATGAATTAAAAGTTTATAAAAGAAATAATCAGAGTTACAATATTAATAATAGCCAATTTCATTGGCATTTCAGTGATTAATGGAAAATTCTCACAACCATAACCTCAACATTTATTTGTTCAGATTTGAAGATGAAGATACCTGCACTGCATTTTTCAGTGAATACCAAGACACTAAGCAGATATTTCAGCATATTCAGAAAGAAARTTTTATTTGAAATATTTGCAAAATACTGAAAACTAGATTCTATGAGTTATTGAAATGGGATACAAACACACTCTGTTATCCTCATATGCRCTTTCAGTCAATTTACATAAAGTTAACATATAAAAAATCATGCAAATTACTTCCATAAGATTTTAACATGTCTATAAGGTGGTTTTGCCCTTAGTTAACATATAAAAAATCATGCAAATTACTTCCATAAGATTTTAACATGTCTATAAGGTGGTTTTGCCCTT
>NW_026623316.1:14353-28116 GCF_030028575.1 Malurus melanocephalus | reverse complement strand
AACTACCAAAACCATGCCCTCAAACTGCACATGACAAGCATTTTTGCAGAACTAATATGTTCCATAAGTGAATCAAAAGCAGCTAAGAAATCTCCATTTTGTGAACCACCTGCCTGCTCTAAATAGGTCAGGCAGCTATGGTCACAAGTCCCAGCAGCTGTTCCCTACCACTTGAATGCAAAACATAATATTCTCAATCTAGATGTAAATGACGGCTGACTTTGGAACTGTAGCAATCAAACTAGATTTTCACAYATGTGCAGTACTTATCAATGCCATTTAAAAAAGTCAGTGTTTGTGCCAATCCATCCTTGAATGTTGGCTCTTATTTGTAGGGCCAAAACTTAGGTATAAAGGTACCAGTGKGTAACTGTGGCCCCTTAGCTGAAGCAAAATGAATTTCTCATTCTGCATTTTAAAGATTTTTGCTTGGTGAAAGGGAAAGCTTTCTACTCACTTGTCAACTATTATGAATTAGAAGCTTAAAGCRTAAGCTTTTTTTCTTTTCCATTCTTTACCCTTCATTCTCAGTATGCTATGCTTACTGTGGCTAGCAAACATAAAATAGGCTAGAAAAGTAATTGTGTATTTAATAAGAATGAAGAGTTGGGGAACAGCTATGATGACAAAAAAAAAAGTAGTCAATCAACAAGCTTTTCAGAAAGCCAATTACTATGATATATTATCTTGATATTTAATTACATGAATGATACATAAATATTGCTTTGATTTTTTTACCGTAATTTCACTCTCTACCCCCATGTGGAGACTTCTGAACACTATTAATCCCACAGGTATGTCAATGTATTAGTTAGAGTTAATTATCTTTTAACCATGATCAGCAGGGTTAGAGCAGGTCTGCATTTTGTCAAGGGATTCTCTTAGTCTGAACATGTGGCTTTTTATTCTGTATTTAAGATTATTGCTCATAACCACTGTGCCCTGTTGGACTGCAATTCTGAATTTATTTTATGCCTTCAAGAAAAGGTTTATGTCGTCCAAGGGTCACTGCTGTTGTTAGGTCACAACAGACAAGAAATGGGTTGCATTATCTGTAAACAGACATGCTGATTTGTGTTGGCATCACTCTGTGGCTCTAAAATATATATATCAGCAACTTTCATTGTAATGAAGGCAAAGAAAGCCAGCAATAACAGGCATGGAACAGAATATAGAAAAAGTTTCAAGGTATAATAGTGCTTGTACAATGCCCTTTGGTAGAAGTTAACTTCAATTCATTGTCCTGCAAACTGGTTATAKTATCAACAAAGACCAAATAAATTTATCTCCAAGGCACAAAAAAAGGCTGGTAGTATAAGTCAATATATTTTAAATACTTGCTTTCAGATGAAAGCTATAGGTTTTGTAACTAYTTCTGTAAAGAGGTGAAAATTAATCATGTCATATCTACTATGAAAGAGTTCTTCCATGGAAGGATCAGGTTCACAAAATCGAAGACCACTGTCAAACCTCAGATATTTTATCTGTATGGGTGACTTCCATTGCTATTTTTTTTAATTTAAACTTATATCCAGCATGATGTAAGTCTGTAACTACATATGGGAATGGTGCCAGTGATTTAAGCAAACCAGTTGGCAAAGATTACACAAGKGGTTGTCATATTTAGAAGAGCATAAAGATTATTTCTCCTGCTTCATCTTACTTTTCAAATTACAGATTAAAACCTACACTTTCAAAGGCATAGAGTTTTAGGGGTCAAAGATCATGTGTTAGTGATCGTGTCATAAACAGCATGGAATGCACAACCGTATTTGCCATATGTAGAAAACTGGCTTCCTTGAACCATGAATGATTCTCTGAATAAAATATATGAGTGTTTTAGGAAGAACCTTATATGCCATGCAAAYAGATTAATAAAGACATAGAACAGCAGAAATTTCATATAACTTCTAAATGTACAGAAAATTCACACCCAAGCAGTATTTACCACCTTGCAAGTCTTAGACAACACCTCCAGCAAGCCTAAGGTAAAACATAACTTAAAATGGGTTAAAATTTTATTTCACTACAAACTTAATTGAACAAATATTATTCCATATTTAATATTTTCTATAAGATAGATCTGCAGAAATATAAACTGTGAGAGATGTCTCCCTGTATAATGCACATAACTCCACTTTTGTTTTCTTTATTCCTTATGTGYTGATGTAGTACTACTGAAATCCATAAATTAAAAGATCCAGGTAAATACAGCCAGCACACATAATTSAGCAGTTTTGACAGAATATACTCAACACAAAACTGAATTAATGACTTTATGTTATAAATCTCCTAAAATATATAATCTTTTGTGTTGCTTGTTAATWGAGAGAAAATTGTCTCAGTAGTGGTTCCTGCACACTTTCTTTCCTTAAAAATGAAGTATGAAAATCAAGCTTGAATGCATCCTAATTACTCCTTGCCAATTTGTGACACAGGAATGGCATGAAAATATTATTCTGCCTCTGGATTAAAAAGTGAACTTGGCACTTGCAGAACACATAAGTGTGCAAACAATAATTTTTAATAATATCTTATGAGTTACATAAATATTTTTGAGAGGGTTAAGATTCAGTGTCAAGATATCTTTCATTACATTCATTTAAGAATGTTAATATATTTTCCTGTGAGTTTCTAGCTCTGTTTACAAGCCTTTAAGAGCAAACTTATTTCACAAGAAGATAATTTACTCATGGAAATTCTCTTGAATTTAATTTGAGAGTTGTTTATGAGAAAATATTCTTCAGCGATATCACGTCTTGACTAAGTAATTGCTTAATGATGAGTTTTACGATAAGAATTGTAAAACGTTTCAAGCAGCAGTAAAGACTCAGCATGTTGTGGTAATGAGACATTGTTTTTTAAAATCTGTCACTAGCTTTATTCCATATCTAAGATTTTTATTCTACCTCTTTCTTCCCTCACCCTCCCTCTTCCACCCCACTTCCCTTCTAGTTCCCTGCTTGTTTTGTRAGTTGTTACTGAAGGTTGAAATAAATTTATATTGCCAAGCCAAGGACATTTCTCTGAGTCTGAAGTGTATGCACTGCTAAAAAGATCTGAAGCGTGGACAGGGAAAAAGACATCATTGTAGTAGTCAGATACCAAGGGATATGATTACATTCCCACAATTTTTTGAATCCACTTGTACATTTGAAAGCTGTGCTGATTTGCAGCATTAACAGAGATCCAGGCTAATTACTGTAAAAAGGAGTTGATATAGCTGGCAATGATACAATGAATTACACTTGAATTTTGTGTGAAACATGTGAAACATGTGAAACATGACTTTAGTGATTTTGGACATACTGATAGCCTCAGATTAAAGAAAATAAATGATCAAGGAACGAATACACAAATCTATATGGAAAAATTTCCTCCCTTTTATGTGCCGGTATTTTTTGCCTATTTAGACTTTTCCAAAACTGTAAGCAAGGGAAACTAAAAAGGTTGTGCTGACATCCATCAGTTCTGAAAAGAATTCTAGTGCAAAGCCAGTGAGGAACTTAGAAAATATGAGGAAGTAATATGCTCAATCAAAACTGAAAAACAAGTAAACAAATGTCATAATTCATTACTTCATTACTCTAATGGAAGATGTATAGAGTTTATTCTCTTAAAAATTTTTATTTTTAATTTAAATTTCCAAAATTGATCTTAAAAAAAAGGCAAACACTGATCAAATAATTCTTGCATTACTTCAACACATTTCTGCACATTTATACAGGGAATACAATAATAAATTTTAAAATAACCAGACAATTTCGGTTTGCTTCTAGCAACCAAGCTCTGGAGACATTTTTTCATTGCATTGAAAAAAAAAAATTGAAAAGGAATGTACTGAAAAAAGGATCCTATTTTACATKCATGTACAAAATCCATAGTGCATTCACAGAAAATGTTTGGAAAAAACTCACCTGAATCAGCTTTTTAGAGACAGAAGTTTGAAATCTCTGGTCACAGAAAGTCTGTCAAGCCTGAAAAGAGAACAACAGAGTATCAACTGTCCCCTATTTGAATAAAAGCATAAATACACACTAATATGTGATAATATGCTCTGAGGCCAATCTTAGATTAGTCATATCCTTGTTAATAACAGCTCTTATCATCAAAACATATCCACTAATTTCACCTGAACTATGTCTAGGACAGCAAGTAACATTAATGGAGCTTAAAAGAATAAAACACATCTATAAAYAGATCAAGAAATACCATAAGTTTTACATCACCAATACCAGACTTAACTTTGCAAGAATGAGCKACAGGTAAATATCAATGCAAAAAAMCAAAACAAAACAAAAAAAARRAMMAMMAMMAAAAAAAACCAAAAACCACGAAAATCCCAACAAAACAAGATGTATTTGACACAATATAGTGACAGCATATGCATTCACTGAAAGACACAATTATTCCCATCTTTCAGCTCAAAATGTTACTCAGTCATGGTGTTCAGAAAGAGAGGGCTTGCAACAAGCTCAAAATGGAAGCAAACTTATTATCACTTTACTGTGCTGGGTAAGTGATTGCGCAGGAGGAAACCACAAGGGGAGGGAACAGCAGGAGAAACTATGMATGCTAAGCTGTTTTGTCATTATAATAACAACATTTATAGAAACAAATTCTGGTCAGGTTTGTCTTAGACTTTTTTTAATGTAGTAGCTTTTTTTTTGTTTGTTTGGGGTTTTGAGGGGGAGTTTTGTGTCTGTTTGTTTGTTGGGGGTTTTTTTCCTTAACTTGTCGCTTCACATTGCAAGTCATGGAAAGATTCCAAGGCATCAAACAGATGAATGTCTGGAATTACATTGTTCATTTTTACAAGAAGACAGAAGGCCCTAATTCAGTAGAATTTCTAAGTACATAAAATTCAAAATCAGTAGCATAATCAAAATAATATTAGAATCACAAAGGTGGTTTTGTAACCTCTAAAACCTCAAATGGTCAGGTATAATAGAAAAAAATAGTTCTTTAAATATCCTGGAATATGATGTAGTTTTTTTTTAATGTCATTTATAAATTTATTTTTAAAGAACATGATGATCCTGCATTGTGAGAGAATGGAAACTTAATGATAACAATAACAACATAAAACAGTTTTCCGGCCCTTCAGTCTAGCTATCTACGTTTCCAACTAAGAAAATTACAGTACTCTGAAGGAGTGCTAACATTTTTCCCTCATTTAGGAGGGCTAACATTGCAACTAACTCTATGTCAGCTAATCTGACAATTCCTATGAAGCCTGGGCAGAAAGGCAGAGGAAAGAAGGATGACAGAAACTTGTCTCTGGAACCAACTGACAACTTCACAGCACAAGATGATTCAAAAGTCAACTTAGAACCAGTGAAAACAAGTTTGCCRTATAAATGTGATACCACCCACTGGGATAAGAAATGCAAATATTCTAATTAATTGACCTAGCATTTTTTTCAGTATATCACTATAGAAGCCAGTGTGATAGTTTCAGCTGGGGTAGAATTAATTGCTTTCATACAGGCTGATGCTTGGCTGTGTTTGGAATTTGTTCTCAACACAGGGTTACTAATACAGAGGTGTGTTTGTAATTGCTGAGCAGGGCTCACACAGAGCCAAGGACTTTTCTGCTGTCCGTGCTGCCACACTGGAAGGGGTCTGGGGGGGCAGGAGAGGCTGGGAGGAGACACAGTGGGGACAGGTGACCCCAGCTGACCAAATGGACATTCCAGACCATGTGACATCACGCTCAGTATATAAAGGGATGACTTAATTCCTTGCTTTGCTTTTGTTTTCCCTCTTAAACTGTTTTTGTCTGAACCCATGCTTTTTCTGCCTTTTAGCCTTCCAGTTTTCTCCCTGATACTGCTGGTGGGGGAGTGAGAAAGTGTCTGTGTGGGGTTTGGCAGCCAGCTGGGGTTAAACCACAACAGTTAGCTTTGCAGAAGTTGCTAGCATGGGAACTCTCTGGTAGTCAGGAAGGGGATTTTAGCATTTGGAAGACATGCTTTCATGATTGCAAGGTGAAACAACACTTGGGTAATTTTAAGATCTCATCAGTATGTGAGCATGACTCAAAAAAAMCCCAAATCAACATTCACCAACAGTGCTTCGGAGCATGAGATAATAGGTGGATATTTCTGCAAGAGAAACAGAGCTCTTTGTTCCTTGTAGCAGTCATACACTGGTTTTCTATTATGATTTAAATTCCCATGTTAAGTTTGATTGCCGYTCTTTCTCGTACAATTTCCCTGCTGAAACAATTACATAGGTCAGATGTTTCAAAAGAAGATGAGTGTAAGTAACTGACTGCAATTAGAAATAACCAGCCCACAGAGAAAATTAGCTTTTATGCCAGTGAAAGGTGGCTTTAGTCCCAGACACACAGTATACACAAAATGAAAAGGCAGGAAAACAGGCAAACTCATACAGAATTTCAGAATAAATACTCCCTAGCAGAATGCTCACATTACCTGAGGGCTCAGCTCACTTTAAGCCAACACAGATGCTTTTCTTTGAACGCTCCCAGTGCATACCCACATGGCTGTGTTTGCCAGCAACAGTAGTCATGCATCCAAACAACGAGGTGGATTTGAGGATTCATCTGGCTGAAAGGTCTTGTTTTCTTTCTTTCATCACTTTAGTTTATGACCAAATCAATTTCCTATCAAGCTCAGCCAGCAGCTGCACGAGCTCGTTTTAATGGCAGCGTGCAATTATGCCAGTATAAAGCAACTGCAGAACCCCGGAGCACCAACCCCTCTTCATAACTGAAGAAAAGCAACACCAACAAAGAGCTGACATCTCTCTGTCAACTATCACGCTGGAAAAGAGCTCCTAAAATGGATGCCCCATTACAGACTGCACAAATGAGTCTCACCTCTATACAAACACCGCTCCCTCTTTTTTTGAACTCGAAGTTGTTGACTTTAAAAAAGGTAAGCACCTTTCCACTTATTAAAGAAATCTAAATAGCTTCCACTTTACCTGTATGGGATCTTATTTTTCAGTTATAAAAATTAGTGAACAGTACAAAATTTGTAGCTGTTCATTACATTACCCTGTTTACAGTCTAAAAATATTTCCTCAACAATGAAATCTTAATTGTTGTATGAGGACAACTTTGGAAAAGGCCTGTTTCTTCTCTCCTCCAAACAAATTCTCTCTCAAACAAACAAAAAAAAAAAACCAAAAAAAACTGGCATGGGCTTCTCCAGTTTATCCTGTATCTAGAAGGCTTTAAGTCTTTAAATGAAGCTGATTTAAGTTTTTTCCTCTGAAAAAATATATAACAATTTCTGGGGCTGCCTCAAAGAATTTTCAGATTATTTGATCAGTCTTCYTTTACTTTGTAAACAAATACAATTCTCCCAATATGCCTTCCTTCCTTCACCTACAATTTTCTAGGAAGACTAGGTGTTCTAGAGCCAGTTCCCTGTATAGAGAACATTTAGGCACTCTTTTAGCTTTTCCAAATCTTTCAGCAGTTGCGTAAGCTTCTTTAACATAGAGAGTGCATTGTTCTGCACTTGTGAAAAACAGGAAACACAAGTAACACAACATAGTTACAAYTGAATTTTTAATCCATTAATATTAGACACTTTGAAATAAGGGGTTTTTTTAAAGTAATTTGACGTTGGCTTAGCTCAGTTCTAATGAAGGAATAATGTTGCCAAATGCCATTGCTTTCTCATGGCACTTCTGAGATCCAAAAGTGGCTTAAATACTGGAAAGGCACAATTATGCCTTATACTCAGCCAATGGATCACTCACCTGTTAAAACATTCAGCTCTACATCATTTATTCTGACCCTTCAATGGTTAGGCTCAGTTAGTTAATTTTTTAGATGTTCATTTGTCCATTTTGCAGATATAGGTGTAGCAGAGGAGGATTTTATAAATAGAAGATGTTACAATAGCTTCCAGTCAAGGGCAACTCTGCCATGGCACCCAGCTGGTTTCTATTCATACTTTTTTTTCCACCTGATCAAGGAAGGGCTTTAGCCTAGTACTGAATAAACCCATACTAACCTTGCAGTGTTACTTCTTTCTTTTGGAAATGATGAACTTCTACCTTGAGCTAGGTTGACAGTCTCCTGCTAAGGAGATCCTGTCTTACACCCCAGACCAACTGGGAGAACTGGTCCAAGTAATGCACAAACATCTACACAGGAAATAGTCCCTTTCAACCTGACATGGAAAACCTCTGAAAAAAAAAAATAAATACACAATGGTTTAAATACGCAAATACATATTTTTTACTCACAGTAGCATTATCACTAGGACAAAACTATTGTTAGCCTATATCCTGATTTCAGAGAGTAACTTATCAGTCAACATTTATTTTATAATTATTTTTAAATGCTGAAATACATTTAAGTGTCAAAATTCATGGGTACAACAAAGCTTGTAACCTTTTATTCTACTTTTTGGCTAAGGTTGAAGAATAGAGCAGATTCATGAAATATGCCARTTATTTTCATAAATAAGTGACTGGGTAATGTGTGGTTTTAAGGGACAACACACTGTACAAGAGAATATGCACTCCTCCAAGAACTTCAGAAGAAACACATAGGAACAGAGAATTGCTAGAATCATCATCCCTGGAAGTGTACAAAATGCAAATATGGATAGGACACCAGAGGATATGGATTAGTGTTGACCACAGTGATGTTGAGTAAACAGTGGGACTCCTTGATTTTAAAGGCCTTTTGCAACCTAAATTATTCTATGATCTTGCCAAGCACTGAGAGACTGACCAGCCTCAACTTTCACAAGTCTTTCTTTTTTAACCATGAAAGTTATATTTCCCCTTTTCTAGATGGGGGAATCTTCATTGGGCTGCCAAAACTTCTCAGATTCCCTCAGGAACCAAGAGTGCATCTTATCAGCTTCCAAGAAGTTCAGGTTCCTCAGATGGTCTCAGTCTGATTTCCAAAAGAGGCAGTTCTTCATTCTCTCAGTCCCTGTCCTTATCTTCTCTGACTTGGTGATGTTGGTTGATTAAGTTACTCGGATAGAAACAGGACAGAAACTTAACAGAAAATACTTTAAAACCTTAAGAACAATATTAGCAGRCAAAAAAGAGCATAACTCCAGCTTTATTGTGTAACAATGAGTTAAAGACAACATCATGTAACGTGTGGACACTCTTCAAATCTTTCAAGCAGTGAGGAATATAAAGCCAAGGGAGCAAGGAAAAGAAAGGAGCGATTTATTCTCAAGATGGCCTTTCTAATCATCACAAAAATTGGGAGAGTAGTGAAGTTATCAGACTCTGAGAGAGAAAAGTTAACTCTTCCAACTGCTCATGGGTTAATACTAACTGGAAAGAGTGGTGAACCCAGGAGAGAGTATTTCCCCCCCATGAAAWTACTTGACACCAGAAAAATCATTTGTTCTCTCTTCTAACATCTTTCCTCATTATTAAATGAAATTGGTTTGAAAGTGATTCAGAGGCTGACACACAATGAATCCTCAGCCTTGAGAACGAAGAGTCTCACAATAAGCCTCCATTCTAGACAAMGAAAGATTCCAAAACACTTCATGTTTTTAAAAGAAATGAGTGTGCAGTGGTTTGAAAATGAATTCTCAGTAAAATATCTGACTTCTCACAAGGTAAGATCCTGATTTTGCTAAAAATGTGGAACATGCAAGATTATTGTCTTCTCCTACTTTGCATAAGAAAACTTAACTGCAGGTTATTTATCACACTGTAATGACCTGTAGATCCTTTTATCAGTCCAAAGATTTCCTTCGTATCAGCTGTATGAAATAAAGGGTTACTCAAAAAAAAACCCAAAAGTTGGCTATTAGAGTTTTTTTTTAGGGTCAAGGAAAAAGAGAAAGTGATCCATTATKAAATCAGTTTTATTAGTTTATGGATTAATTAGGCTTTCTTATAAAAGATTTTATTTTTTTATTTACTTTTTGCAAAAATTCAAGGATAGAATTCCCTGCTGCTGTGTCCCAACTGCATGATCAGTTARCAAACCATGCATTACCATCTGCTTKMTTTTCTGGCTAGAGTCAGTACTAGAGGTTATTATCTGTCAGTCAATACCAAACTTTTTTTTCTAAGTTGCAGAGAAAAGTTGTAGAGGAGGCCATTTTAAGCATCCAGACMACTGCTCATGTTGTGGTCTGGGTCTAAGAAAGTGCTTCCCAAAACAGCTTGTCTTAAAATTAGCATATCAACTGCAGCACTGAAGGTGAAAAAACATACCATGAACCTTTCATGTTGATATTAGTCTTATTGACTAGTATTTAACAGAAAATTCTGAGTTTTTTTTTAATTTTCTGATCTGCACTAGTTTGGCTTTGTTACTTTCTTTCTCCATTATCACAGTAAGAGGAAAGCGTATTTTCAGTGTGGAACAGACTTTTCTTGGCAAGGCAAAACAAATAACACATTCCCTTAACACTACACAGATTTTACCCCTTCCCATAACCCTCTCTCTTTGTTCATTACCTTTTTTTTTTCATCTCCACTACAGGACAAGGACATAAGTTCCAGGTCTCTCAAAAGTGTATTTATGTGAAACCTTGATGAGTGAGGAAAAAAATTTCCACATCCACCACAGTGCTTTTCAACTCTTACMTGTGTTGAGAGTTTCACTGTTATTCCAGTGAGAAGATATGCATAGAAATGACTCACATACTGTGGAGTGATTGTAGTTATGTGTTAGAAACCTAAAAATGATAAAATATTAAGAATGCAGATTCACAAATTAAAAAAATTATTAACATATGWAAATGTAATATTATACTAAATAATCTAATATATATAATATAATACAATAAAAATGCTCTAGCAGAATCGTTGAAGGAGGGCACGTAATATTCCACCTGAATGTGACAGTTTGGGGGTTTTGGGTTGTTTTTCTGATTTTTTTWTTGGGGGGGAGGGGGCTCTTTGGTTGGGGTTTTTTGTCCAGAACCTAATCAAAACAAAGCTATCTTGATTCTAGGAGATCTATCATTTTTCAGGCTATTCTATATAATTTTTCTGGGACAGAAATTATTAATGAGAAAAAAAGAAAAAAGCATTAGGAGTGTCTCAGCAAGGGTGGCAGTGAAAAAGTGGGCCATCATTCTTCTCTTAAAGAGCAGAAAAACCTGTGAGGTTTCAAAGCCATCTTTGATAACAGAAGTAAAACAAAAAAGGACTGTCTAGTACACTGAAACCTCGACCAAGTCACAAAATGTCTTTTCAAGAGCTTGAGATAACTAGTAAGAGCCTGTACAAGAAAAAAACTGCAAGTTTACACTGGGATTTTAGTTCAAGCATTACATTATCTAAAGAACAGCAAAACCTTCATTAGTGTGTTTGGTCAAGAGCGTCTGCAGCAAACAAAGAGAAACAAAATAAATAGGAGAATGTTTGTTATGGTATTAATACCATACAGTATCATTGCAAGCACTGGATATCTAGCAAATGTTCTCTCTGAGKGAGCTGGGGGTGTTTCGCCTGGCTGAAAAGAAGGCTCAGGGGGAACTTTTTTACATTCTACAAGGACCTGAAAGGGGATTGCAGCCAAGTGGAAGTCTCCTCTTCTGGGCAACAAGTGACAGGAGCAGAGGAAATGGACTCAAGTTGCACCAGGGGAGGTTTAGTTTAGGAAACAGGAAAAAATCTGCACCCCAGGTGCGATTAGGCATTGGAACAGGCTGCTCAGGGATATCGTGGAGTCACTATSCCTGGAAAAGCTAAAAAACATGTGCATGTGTCTTCTGGGAACACATTTTAGCAGTGAACATGGAAATGGTGGGTTAGTTGTTGAAGTCAAGGAACTTAAGACCCTTTTCCAACATTAATGATTCTATAATTCTATTAAATATCTCTGTATCAAGACTGCATTTTAAAATATAATAAAATAATAAATAATAAAATTAAATTAAACTTTTTCTGTACATTTCTTTTCAACCAAAATGATTTAAAGGAAACTTTCCTTACTTCCCATATTCCAGAAATGTTAACTTGACAAGTTTTCTAGTTATAGTACAATCRTGTACTTTGTCTGGTTAACTAAATATAACTAACTGTTATTTAATGATATCTAAATTTTCCTTGCTTTACATACCTTTGAGATATGGCCACCACATTTTTTCTTTTTGTACAAGAATAAATACATTTAAAAAACATGGTATTGTAACAAAACAGAATTAAAGACTAGAATCAGAACTTTAATATTCATGAAACATATCTTGAGAAGAGCCACAAGACTTAAGAGTACAATTTTATTTCAATTAATAGCTATTTTTAAGTTCAGAGAAAGTATGTAATATTTTGTGTAATAACTAGCTGCAATTATTACAGTTAAAGGCCACATGACAGAAACTGAAAATATGAGAGAGGAAGGTAGTCGGATATTCTGTGACTGTTTAAGGTCTATTTTTCATACTTCTAAAAGGAAGCACATAGTAAAATGTTTGGGGTTTTCCTTCTTAAATTCAGTATATTGGCTGGGGTAAGGAAGTGGAAAAGTTCTGAAATTTCACTTGTAAACAGCTTTAACAAGAACTAACCAAACTCTGCTGTGAACTTCGAGTACTGAAATTATCTGGGGTCAATACCACTAATGCCACCATAGTTTAGGAAATTTCTTCCTCATTACTCATTCTATAGCTCAATTGGGGCAATTCTTTTCCACTCTCTCCAACCATAGCTTAATCACAATTTTAGAAGATGTTTCCTCATCTGATATTTCCTCATCTGATATTTCCTCATCTGCATTTACCTTTGATTACACAAGATAGTGATATTGAAACAAAAGTAGAATGTTCACTGTGCATCACAGAGAACAGGCAACAATTACGCAATTCCACTAACATAAGCTCTCATATAATTCTGAAACAATGTCTTAATATTTACATTTTAGAAAGTTTAATTTACATTAGTCACTCTTGATCATGATAACTGATGCTCAAGTGAAGTAATAGATCTATCCAAGCACTAGTAGGGAATCCTTAACTTAAAGAAATTATTCTTAAATATTTATGTCACATATAACCTTACATCTGTTCATTGATACCAGCCTATTTCTCCCATCCTCTGTTATTTCTCAGGAATGAATCACTTCAGAAGAATCACATGTACTAAAAAAGAATGAAAAAAGGGTAAATCTTTTAATACATTATGTTTTAGAAATGTCTGCCTTTCTTAAGACAGCAAATTCTACTTTTTACTAACTAAGGAACAAACTAGGCTGAAATTCTCTCATGACATTAGTTGCAATAAAATTTCTTTTTAGGGAAAAGTAAAATTCAGACTCTTAAACACCAGAAAATCTGTTTCAGTCCCCCATTTTTTCTTTTTTTATTATATAATTATTTCTTCATTTATATAAAAAAACTTCAACAATATGTTTAACTTGGGATTAGAGCATGCACACTATGCAACTTCACAGTATATTGTAGAGTAGCTACTCAATGAGCAATGTGTTATTTTCTCATTCAAACCTGGTTTTGTTATTATTTTTCTAAATCAGTTATTTTTTAATTATGCTTCATTCAATTGACCAAACAATGCAGCCCATGTTTAAGGAGTTCAAGAAGAGTCATTTTTACTAGCTCAGACATCTTTCTAACCAGTAAAGTTATTTAAAGCAAGGAACTCGACTCATAATGCACATTGACTGTTTCTCCAGTACTTTCACACATAAGCTAAGGCCACTTAAAGACACAATTTTGCATTAAATGGCTTTTGGTTTCAGATCCAGGTGAGAACTTAGCACTTTACTGTGACAACTCTGTGATTTAAATGGAAGAAAACCTGCAAATGGAGCAAAGTTCTCA
>NW_026623316.1:7114-14343 GCF_030028575.1 Malurus melanocephalus | reverse complement strand
AAAAAAAAAACAAAAAACCCAACAACCCAAAAAACAACCCAGTTTCAAAGAAAACTAACCAGAGTATTGTTCTCCCCCAAATAATTTTAAAGCATATTTATAATATCTGGACAGGTGCAGCTGAAGATGCAAAATCTTTCAAAGGGAGCAGGTAATTCCTGTCCCTGCAGCTGCAATCATCACAAAGAATAGTAACATGAAATTTAAGTAACTCTCTTTCTTAAGAAGGCAAAAATGAAGTGCAAAAGCTAAGGCTAGAACATAATGCACCACAGTAACTATATAAATGGTGAATAAGGTTGCCTATTTGTAAGGTTTTGCTTCAATCCCTGCCTATTTGTCAGAATTGATGTAAATTACTTTCTTGTACTTTTCTKTGTGTTTCTGTCTAGAAACCAAGATCAGCTTCAAGAAGTCAAGATGTCATCATTACAAAAAATATACTACCTCAGAGGTTTTCAAGCAACTACTGTTACTTGGTGTTCAGAAGTTTAGAAGAAAAAATTCTTTAGAGAGAAGGATACTGTTGCTACCATATTCTGTTCATATTGTGTTCACGTATTTTCCAGATGTAAGTTTAGACAAGCAGGGGAAGGAAAGTCCTCATGCTTTCACCTAATTTAAAGGCCTCCAGTCCAAAGTGTTTCTTTAGGTGGTTCTTGAGTACTGTTTCATGCCACTATTACTTGACATTTTCTGTTTGTTTGCTTGTTAATACAATTTTCAAAAAATAAAGTTTGATTAATTCCTAAAATGTTATCCTTGTTGGTTCTTATAGTATTTCACTTAAAATAAGAGTATTCATTGYTACCTGAATAGGAGCCATGTAAGCACCCTGGGATTTAGGGAGAAGGTGATAACACTGAGTGCAGCCATAAAAGTCAATATTGATCCGTAATCAGGATCAGGAAGGAAGGAATGGTGAAAAAGGAAAGTTCTTACATTCTTGGATAAATTCACGGTAAGGAAATAAATGCAGGACAAGAATACAAGGGGCAACATACTTGGAATATATATAGAAAAAAAATACAAGATCTTCAAATGAATTYGATGAGAAATTTAAAGTGTTTGCACATTTTCAGATAAAGACTCTATAGGTTTCACAGAGAATGACATAATTCAGCATCAAATGATTCCTTAAAAAAGTGTATACTTTGGTGTAATGAAACAAAAGAGTAGCAAGGGAATAAATTATATCTTTTCATAATTCCAACATGTCAATACACAAAAAAATAATTTTTCTTTGATTTTTTTTTAAATCTATTTTCTTTCTGCTCAGTTTCAGAAAATTTAACAAATACTTTAGTGATCTGCTACTTACATATTTCACTCAGAAAAAAATTGGAATACATGTAGGATTTTGAAGAAAAGATTGTCTGGTGACATACAGCTTGAACAACAAGCAAAATATTGGAGACTTTTCAATTTCTGTTTCCATCCTCAGGAAGAASGGGGAGGCGTTAGAGCTCAGAAGCATCCTATCTACAGCTCAGTACAATACCTGGAAAGCTTTTGTGGCAGAATTAAGGTTGTTGACAGCTTCACACTGAAAACAATCGAGTGACAGGCACTCCAGTCCATGCCCCCCTTGAGATGGTCCCAACTCTCGGCCTCTGACCCTTTGAATAAGCTTTCTCCACCTTCTTTCTGCCATTGCCATGCTCATCTGAACCTGCACAGAAATTAGCTGAGGAGCTAAACTAGAAGAAAATCAACCCTGTCTAAACCACTGACTCATTCAATACTGGTTTAGCTACTTACAATGTCCTGGTGGGGCAGCAGCAGCTGCATGAAACRGGGACTGGGAACTGCCACTCTCTCAGGGGCAGACAGTCCTTCCTTTAGCATCCATGTGAACTTGGTCTCTGAGCAAGACTTATGCAGGAGACTGCAACACATGTGAGACCAATAAAAGAGTTGTACAGTCGAGCCAAAACCCACACCCCACTCAAAACACAAAATGATCCTAAAAGCCTCTGGATATCTTAGATTAGGAGGAAGAAAATTCTATAGATATTCATCCTTTTTTAATACATAGGATTACTCTTTAGAAGTGTGTTTTTCAGTCAAGAAGTTAAAATATACAGCATAAGAATACTCTCTTATTCAAATTTTAAGTCCTTTTGAAAGTAAACCTGTAATTTATAAAAACATCACTGCATCATCTCATTCCTTGTGTTTAATGGATGCATCCTTTATAAAGAAGGTACTATTTCAGAATATGAATTACACTAAAAAGAAGGAGAAAAATGTTATAATCACTGCTGCTCTTGCTCTCCTTCCCACTGCAGCTGTAATAATAAATGGAAGTTTTACTTCTGTTCCATTGCAGAGGTGCCCTACTGCATTTAGAGACCATAATGAGTCCACTTCTGAAAGCAATGGTGTCTTAATGAAAGTAAAATCATTACRACTTCCACATGATCTTGCTTATTAGTTCAATTTCAATTTTAAATCTCCCTCTTTTCTTGCTTTCATTAAAAATGGCCTTATTAAAAATATATGTAAAACATAAGTCAGACACTAGGAATTTGATTTTAAGACTGTCCAAGCAAATCTGTTTGATGTAGTAATAGGATTAAAGATTGGATATTCATGGTGCTCTGATCCTAACATTCAATAATTCATTAAACACCTATATCACACAAATTCTAATAAATTGAAAATAATTTGAGAAAATTTTTACCCTATATAACTGAGGTCTTCCTATCAGAATGAGCTTGAATAATGTTCATCAAAGATAAGGTTCTGAATAAAGTTCAAAATAATGTTTAGCTCTGTTCTCTGCATAAAAAGATTCTGTCATGTGAGAAAAATTACAAAACTCAGATGCACACTCACACAAACAAAAGCAAATGAGAAATCTATATCATTCCCAGTTATGTCTCACATCAATTTCACATCACTTCTGATCATGAAAATGACAGCAAGTATGACAGTGAATAGCAGTCCTGTGGAAATGATGAGATGTAAAACAGTTAAGCTTTCTCCCAAAAGTGCTAATTTTACATATTGGTGGTGATTTTTTTGGGAAATGACATCCAAATACACACTAACACTTCCCTTCATGTAGGATTTGCATTGCATAAAAGAAGAGGGGAAAAACACAAGAGAAATACGGAAGTGAAGGACAAGTGCAGCCTTACACATTGAAATTTAAAGTGCAACGCAGCACAGAGCAAGTGGCAGAAAAGATTTTATATGGAGATTTGATGTTCCTCAGGAGTCTGTTCTACTTTTCCTCCATTAAACCTTCTCAACAGTATGCYAATGAAGCCAGGGTCTCTGGTTTTGCAAAATAGTATTTAAACTCTATAGGAACTCAGCATAAAATTCTATAATGTTTTCCTATCTCACATATATCTTTATAGTGTTAGATTTCTTATTGGTGCCCTAAATTGGATTATATATATCTGTCAAGATAAAGAGAGCATATGATTTGAATTATGTCAAATGTACTTTGACAGAAGCAGATAGAATAGCATAAATTATACATAGAAATAAGTAGTTGGTAAAAACTAATACAAATAAGGCATATTTGTCATCAGGAAAAAATTCTTCCTCATCATGACAGGGGGCAGAAGTGGAAGGGGGAAAAACCATTATACAATACATTGYTCTTTGGACCAGAGAGAGATACAGCAAGAACTTACAGAAGAAGCAGATGAGTAGTTTAGGCACTTAACTGGTAGCAAGGGAGTTCTGAATTATCTGCTCCCAAAACTACTTCTAAGCTTGTTTGCTCCTCAAATTAGTATAATGAGAATTTAAATTAGGACATAAACAATTCTGAGAGCAGTTGGTGGAGTGAATAAACTCTATGTCCTTCCCAAATGACCCTATTACCAGAGTAGCATCTCAAGAGAAAACACACATCTTAAATCATTGGCAATTTCTGTTTTATGGCACAATACAGAGCCCAAAGATTGCCTTCACTCAACCTGAACCTACAGTAATTATTACGACACTTTCAGAGGAATGCTAACCCATAACATTGCTTTAACCAGGAGCTATCCAAGCTGATCTTTTATGTCTACCACTACATTCTTCCATACCCATACTTAAAATGAGAGACCAAGGCCCTACTTGGCTCCTTGTAACAACASAAGTTGTGGACTTGGAGACAAGATACATGCTTAGAATTGCGGTGGTGTTCAGAAATTCCAGAACTTTCCATTTCAGAACTTTCAGAATTTCTTACTCAGGGGCCCAGACTGCAACAAATGGTCAAAGATGAGTAGATTTACAGTGAAAATCAGCTTAGAGGTCAATATTCATGCAGCTGTAATTCAGCTTGTTCCGAGCTAGCATAGGTGAAGGTATTACAACTTTGGGAAAAAACATGCAAACCCTAGAATCAGTACTGCTGAATTTGAAAGTTTTCAAGTTCAAAGTCTAGGTTGTGTTGATTAGGAATTTTTTTTCTTCTGAGAAAAATTCYGTGAAAAATTCTGTGAAAAATAACTTCTATATAAAAATTACTTTTCTCTGTAGATGTTTTTTACATACCCCAGTAGAGTGAACATGTTCACTATTCTTTACATGAAAGGTGTTTATTTTTTTACAGTTCAGTGTAAACCCATTTCTGGTACAGCTGTTGTTAATTGCTGTCCTTCTCTTTAACTGAGAGTGGGAATTCAAGAGTACTCCAAAGCTCTTTAGAGCTAGACCACTATCCTCCAAAGACAAAAAATTGCCTTTATATTACAGACAAGACATAAGCTCCTGCTATGCTAATAGCTTCTCTTACCATATTTCAGAGAATATCAGCATGTCCCCAACTAAGTAGCATCAAAGCATACTGTTAACATCTACAGAATGCCTCATGGGGACTTAACATAGCAGATCTCTTCCGGTTCCTGGGAGATTTTAAGTTACCAAAAAAAAAAAAAGGAGCACTGAAGCTCAGCAGCTTTCACATTCAGTGCTTGCCCTCATTTAAAATAGGATAGCTTATTTATCTATTTAATTCCAACAAAAGGAAGACAACAAACCAAGCCTCTCATCTTMCCTGGTCCTCACTGCAATTCCTCTCCATAAAAATTTCCTGCTGTTTCTTACCTCTGTGGCTTGTCTATTCCCTCAATCTTCTACTCTCTGCTGTGCTCCTCACACCAGACTGCCCCACTGCAGCCCCAGCAGCTGCTGCCCCTAAGGCACCAAGCCACAGGGAGTCATAGTTCCTGGTTACCTGCTGATGGAGACATGGAAATGGAGTGGTCAGTGTGCCTGCTACCTCTTTACAGATCACTGCCATCACGGTGATTTCTGCCTTATTGCGGTGACCTACCTTTTTGTCTTGCTTTCTCAACACTTACAATGATGCAGACATGTAAATACAGTTCAAGTCCCCGGCTGTATGTGAGTCTTAATAACTTGTAGCTACAGATTTATTACTGGATTGGAAATCTTCTCCTCTATGTCAGTGTAGCAAAATAGCCCCTAGCTGTTAAAACAGACATGATAGAATGCTGAGCTAACATTAATACATTTATAATWTTTTTAGGACATAACCCCCAGTACGACAAAGGACACATTGGCAAAGAAAGGACTTCAGACAAAAGTTTTCAAGAGCAAGAGGAGGTGAATAACAATCAATGGTAATAGTAGAAAGACTTTCTTAGAAATTTGAAAAGAATGACRGAAACCACAGGAAACAGAAAAAGCCTTTAAAGTAACTTTTTTGTACTTCAAAATATTTTGTAGCCTGAACAGTTTGATTACCACTGCTTTATTGTCATGAAATTTAGTCTGAATACATTCTTGATACATACTGCTATTGRGTCCTGTATGTCTCATTCATTTATTATTAATATTATTTAGACCAGTATTGTTTCCCTAGAGTTCCAGTTAATGGTCCAAAGCATACTGCACATGCTTCTTCCTCTAATTCATAAACAGCAGCAGGAACCCAAATGAACTGCATTAAGAATAAAATTCTCAAAATATTTTCATAATGTAAATAAGATTTTCTAAATTGTGTTTGTATCAGATATAATTACACAATGGCACCTTAAATTCCAATTTYTAGGGCTTTTCTACATGCCATGTGTAGCAGAAAGATGTGTACCATTACTATTTCTTTCCAGCTTCTTTCATTTATCTGTCACTCTAGTCTGAAGATTGCTGTATTAAATTATAAACCAGTCGATTTTCTTCTCACAGTGCCTTTTTATGGTAATAACAGGTACAATAAATATCTGAATTCCTAAATATAACAACAGAACAAGCCACAATAGCGATGCACATCTTACTTTTTTGGTTTACGTGTCTCCATTTTCTTTTCAGTTTCAGACTGGTCATTAGTGATGCCAAACATTCACTGACTCTCTTCACTTCACAGTACCCAAATTGGTGGTGTTGTGGTAAATAAAGTTTGGTTTATGAAATCGCAGTAGAGACTCACACATCCTGTTTTGTACAATGAAGACTTGCCAGTATAGAAACTTACACATCCTGTTTTGTACAATGAAGACTTACCAGCACAGAAACTTGATCTATTTACACTTGGTTATATATATATATATATATATATATATATATATATATATATATATATATAAAGTATAACAATTTATACTTGATTGGATACTGTCTCTGATTGGTTATTGGGATTCAATCTATCACAGTGTGACCTTCTCTTTGAAGCTTTCAAAGTTCMTTTCATCCTCTTTCAAGATSAGAGAGACCAWYCTGATTTTTATKTATGCCCCAACACGTGTTRTGTGCTGGGAGCTCTGTCCCTCGGGAGGTTTTGCCTGGCAGCCACTCATGGCACARTCATGGCACAGACAACCTCCCCTGCGGCTCTGCAAGCGCCCTGCCCCCCTTGCTGTGGGGCAATGCCCGGATGCCCGGGAAAACAGCGCGCGGGAAAAAAGCGCGGGAAATCACGCTATAGGAAGGCGAGGCATATAAAAGCARCGAATTGGGRCACAGCCGCAGCCATTTTCCTTTGGGATTCTCCGAGCCGCAGGCTCTTGCCCGGAGGGTCAGCTTGGTCCTCCGCCACGCTCTTCTTTTTTTTTTTCCTTTCCCTGCTTTCCCGTTTCTTCCTTGTCGGCACCTGTGCTGTCCGTATGCCCTGTTTCGCCTCTTCCCCGAGGCAACTTGTCACCACGACACCTTCGTGTTCGCTGTCTCCCTGACGGAGCTGCCGCAGCCCCAGCCTGCCCTCAGCCGTGTGTCCGGCAATGCCCGCAGCCCCAGCCTGCCCTCAGCCGTGTGTC
>NW_026623316.1:0-6954 GCF_030028575.1 Malurus melanocephalus | reverse complement strand
GGCAATGCCTACAGCCCCAGCCTGCCCTCAGCCGTGTGTCCGGCAATGCCTACAGCCCCAGCCTGCCCACAGCGTTTTGCCGACGGTGGAATGAGGCTGCTCACTGCCGCGGCCGCAGCTGTCCCTCGAGTGTGTCCTGCTCTCCGCCGACGGGCGGGACACGCGCCTGCTGCTGCTCGGAAATCGCACCCAGCTCGCCCCGGGAGCCGCCGAGACTGCTCGCAGCACGCAGCATACCCGCTCCATCTGCCGAGCTGATGCCGGCGGGGTGCCCGGGGTACAGCGCTGACAATGTGTCCGGTATTCTACCTCTCTGCCCGTTTCTCTTTTTCCCTGTTTGTTCTTTTTTCTGTCCCCCTTGGCAGGAAGTGGTAGGAACGCTTGCCGTTCTTTATCAATAAAGTGTTCTTAAATGTAATATTGCTGCATTTGCGCTTTATTTTTTTGTCCAAGAAATCTATTTAAAGAATCCTTCCTGACTCCCTCTTCACTGCGGAACAGGACACAAGGATACTTACACCAGCTTCAGGGCACCAAGAGTGAAAGGAAGCCTTAGGCTGAGCCTCACATGTAGAAAATTGGAGAACAATAACACTTAATAGAAACATAAAATCATGACTGAAAAAGTCCTCTAAGACCATCAAACTTTAACCCAGAACTGCCAGGTCCCTCACTAAACGAYGTTCCTAAGTGTCACATCTATGTGCTTTTTGCACACACAACCTTTCAGGGATGGTGAATTCACAGTTCCCTGAGCAGCCTATTTCAATCCTTGGCAACCYTTTAAGTGAAGAAATTTTTATTTTCYGTCTGATCTAATCTTTCCCTGGYACAGTTTGAGGCTGTTTCCTCTCATCTGTCCCTTGTTATCTGGGACAAAAGCCCTGCTCCCACTCAGCTSTAACCTCCTTTCTGGCAGATGTAGAGAGTAATAAGGTCTCCCCTGAGGCTCCTTTCCKTGAGGCTAAACATCCCTAGTTCTCTCACACCCTGAGTTCACTCTTTATGTGAACAGGCCAAAACTGACCATGATATTTGAGGCATAGCCGCACCAGTGCCTGTTACTGAGGGACTGCCCTGGTCCTGCTGGCCACACTGTTCCTGACACAGGCCAGGATGTCCTTGACATTCTTGACCACCTGGGCACATGGTGCTTTTCACTTTCTATATTCTTCAGGAAGGACAACAGCATTTCTATAAAATTTCTTTTTAAAGTTTCCTGCTATCTGAACACTAAATAAATAAATTTAACTAATCAAAATTTTAGAAAAATATGCTGTCATTTTAAATAGATAAATTTGGAATTCAGTCACGTAGGTCAAGGAATCTTTTTCATCTTCTTCCACTTCTGCTTATGTAATTCATAGATAATGTTTCAAATGACAGTCATGGTTCATGGCGGATTCATGCTACATGTGAAAGAAAAAGGTAAAAAGAGCAAAGATGTAACATCTAGATTTTTTTCTAATTGAGAAGTCACATAAAAAGAATCCGTTTTTACATGCTCCCATCACTAAGGAACAGCAAACACTCAACTTAGTGCCAGGAATCTAATGAAATTCCAAATTCATATGTTAATATTTTAGTGGGAAAGAACAATCACATTAACTTTTTCTCACTGTCTTTCTTGTCAGTGAACTGTACTGTACCCATTGTTTTTACTTCCAGTCTTAGAATTCAAACCTTAAAGGTATCTCCAAGTTTACACTTCTGTTTTCTTTTGGTTTTTGTTTTTTTTTTTTTTTAATTCACTCCTTCTTTTACCTAATGAATACCAAATCCTGTTTTGTCTCAGGAAGAGAAATAAAGATAAATATGGCCTGTATTTTTTTTTTTTCTGCCCTTATGCTGAGAAAGCAGATAATAGTGGTTTACAGGAGGGAAAACTTTAAATAATGTTGAAGTTCCTTAGACATTTGCTGTTGGCCAGTGTCTGAAATCAAATACTGACAAGATGTATTGTGTCCATCCTTTCTCAAGTGATAGTTTGGTTGGCTAAGGTATGCTTTTCTCTCTACTGCATGAGCTAGGACATTTTTAGAAACTGAGAAACAGAATAATCATATTTTATAGAAATGTCAGAACGTAAACCAGCAGTAATAGTGAGAGTCAATTCCATCTGAATTTCAATGAGATTTGTTTCCATTCCTTTATAATAGTAACTGTCATATGAGTATTTTCGTTTTGAGACAATTCATGTCTTGTTTCTGTTCTTCAGTGTGCTCCTTCTCAACTTCTGTACTGAATTTTTTAATGTGCTTTCACTCTCTCCAGCAGGAAGCACTCTTCAAAGCTTCAACCAAAAAAATTGAACATTGGACTCAAAAGAGAGCTGGGCAGAGTCTGGAGGAACTGAATAGSGTCACTCAAGTAGAAGGGAATATACTACAGTGACAGGAGTGCCATGCCAGGATTTGGAATCAACTGATTGTGATGGTGCATTTCTTCTTACAGCCAGTGTCAGTTGTCTGGCTTCCTAATTATATAATTAGAGAAATTTTGTTTATAAATGTTTTAGACTTGAGAGAAAATACAGAAGGCAAATAATGTCAAACTTCTGTACCTCACTTAATTCTCATCTTTTTTGTTGCAGCTTAGGCAGTTTGTTGTCTGCCACAGAGGAAGGTATTYCCACAACTATTTAGGAAACCCAGCAACTGATAATAATATGTTGACAAAATCAAAGCTGAAATAGAAAATAAAGTAACAAAACAGATAGAAGAACAGAGCTGATCACGGTCAATGACAACAATGATTGTTTATCAGAAAATCAGCTCTAATATTGGTCAGTACAATTTAGAATGTAAGATTCAGCAGTGTGTGCCACATGTATGTGTTTGCGCTGTAAATGTCCTTGCTTTTTGCACATCACTATGAGCCAGCTAGCCAAAATTTTCTTTAAATGGGGACCAAATGSTAGTCTGAACCAAAACTGGTGCGCAGTATTAGCAATGATGGGTGAACTTCAAAGGAAACAGGCAGATCTTTCTTGACATGGACACAGCTTTCATGCTGGCTTTTCCTGATGCTTAATCCTGTGTGCAAAAACTGGAGAAAGAGACCAAGTTTGCAGTGGTAGGATACTTTTCCTCCTAGAAATAAAATGGAAAGGCATATACCAATATGGCTGAAATGAAAAACAGTAGTTTGTCATCCTTCTGCATATCAGTGCCTTTCTTATTCATCCACTGTGTTTGTACTCAAGGTCTTAGATATAAAATATGCATGAATACATTCATTAGACAGTTCTCATTCTCACAAGAAATGAACATCTAGCAGTAAGATTCTTGAAACAAATTATAAAGGAAGTAGTATTGCCATCTTTCTTAAGTTTCCAAACTAGCTTCGAATGCTTGTCTTTTTATCAGTCTTCAACTGATACACTTTTTTTCCTGTAGCAGAAGTTATCTTTCTATGGTGTTGATGTTGTTTTGATGGTTTGTTTAGTTTCATTCATTTGCTCTCTCTCTTTAGAAAATTCATCCAGAAATCAAGCGCTCTAATCTACTCATTCCTTGGGGTTCTGATATGGTAGTCATCCCTAGGTGTTCAGAGATGTCAGGGTAGAAGTTCAGCAGTCTGTATGTCACCCTGTTTTATTCACAATTAATTAAGGGCGGTTGTTTTCCTTGCAAATATTGGAATTACATGTGCATATTATTTTTGATAATTTGTTTCTAATCTTGTCATGACAGTTATAAGACATGAACTGGACTTTTGATGACATTTGGAAACACTGAGTCAGCTTTCAGCCCTATCTTCAGGCAATGAACTGTGATTTGGAAAAAAATCCCTTTGGGATAAATGACTTTTCACATCACATTTTCTTTCAAGTAACTACAAGATAATTTTATAGACATCTGTACTTCACAACATTATCTGCTTGACTAAAGTTATATTTCTTTCATTTTCCAAAAAAAAAAGGTTATTATTCTGACTTTAATCAAATACAAACTCAAAAAATCTAAAATGAAGTGTCTTAAAGGATTAAGTCTTAAATGTTGAATTCCTTTTATTCTTTGCCAAAATAGACAACAGTTCTTACTTTTCTTATTAAATACTGTCATCTTTTGGCCTGGGAGATGCTTTCTGGTTTGTCATACACCAGGAAATACTAAAGGAGTCTTCTCAAGAAAAAAACATGCATGGAAAAAAAATAATTTAATTTAAAAAATATAAAATTCAAACAAAGATAAAATTAAGAACAAAACAAGATCAAGAACTTCAAAAGCATAACTGAAGTATGTGAGTGTACTATATATAGGAATTACTGAAGTAAGTGATGTAATGAGTTTTTTAATCCGTATGTGATTTTATATACTGCTGAAGTTTTTAAAAGAAGAAACAGTACAAAAACAGCAGAAGAGAGCTCTGCTATGGATTATAATAGAAAAAGTAATGGATTAAATTACTTTTGAAGTAGGATAAAAGACTGATCTTTAGTGATATTCATACTGCAATTGCATGGATTATCTCTTGAGTAATAGTGAAATCYTCATACTTAGGAAAAAGGGAAAACTTTCCCATCTGCAAAAAACCAGGTGATCACTTTTGAGGTATATGACTGTAAGAAGAATTATAGTAATATTACAGTTTTACAGTCTGAATATTACATGTGAGCATTAAAATATTTATTGTGAACAATTACAATGCCAAACTGTGATAAATGTTTCTTGTATCTATATGAATCCTAATTTTACTTTATAACAGTCCTTCATTCATCACCCTTAAGAAAAATATGGAAAAAGACTTAAAATACTATTTTTGGATAACTTAAAACCAATTATTGGATTAAGGAAACAGTTTATCTCTTTGTACCAATGTACTTTAAATAATTTCTTTCTGAGGTCTCCAAGTAATAGAAATGTCACAAATCAAGGTTCAAAGTGCRGACAAAAAAGGCAAGATAAATGTACCTCTAAATCTCTCCTTGGTAGACTGAGTTACATTGTTTATTAAGGAAGGGATTGGGAAGTTGTAATTTACTCCATTTGGCTTGCTTGGTTTTGATAGCACAGCTTTCTGCTCTATTGTGCTGCAGTCAGATGGAAATGAAGGGATCATTGCATAAGCCTCATGAAACACAGAATCTAGACATAATATTCATTTATTTTAAATAACTTTTTAGCGTATGAACTACACTAATCATGTTTCTAATGGACTAAAATATAGCAATGCACCATTTAAGTGGAGTTTCTTAATAATAGGGTATGCCTTTTATTTGAAACATGTTTTGCAGATAAATCAACCTTTTAAATAGATATTTCACAAAGTATATCAAACTGTACATAAACCTCTCAGGAAATACAATGTACTAGATCCTTTTTAATGCTTCACCACATCATAAAACAGTAATGTAAGAATTTCTCTTGTGCATTATATAACCTATTATAGAGATAAGTTACACAAACCTTCCATGTTCATAAATATGAGAAAGAAAAACCACTCTTCTGTAAATAATTTACATTTTTTTTTCTAGGTTGTAGTTTTTTAATATTTAGAAGCCACAGAAAATTCAGTCTTGGTTTTACGTATGTCTGAAGTAGACAGCTGTGTGTAACTTTATCCCTCACATAATCCTGAGCATTCTAAAAGAATAAGTGAAACTTAGCTTTCCAAATGGCTTCAATGTCAGAAATACAAAATACCTAGCAGGCAYAATTACAAGTTTTACCATGCAAGTTGTTTACAATTATTTCTTTTAAAATTACGCATTTTATAAAGGAGTTTTCTTTATTCCCCAGTTTTGAACAGTGTCTTTAAAATATGCTCCTATATTTCATAAATATTCAGAGCAAATGCTTTCCACATTTGTAAGAGCATAATAAAAGAAAGGCATCAAAAAGTGCTTCATCATTATGTCTGCTTAATATAATGACAATTAATATAATGACAATTAATATAATGACATTAATATAATGACCTGAAAATTATGTGTGGATGTTCTGTGAGTAGCCTGCCTTGAGGCCCGTAAAAAGCAAGGCAAAACTGGTGCAAAATAGAGAGGGGAAAGCAAACGGCAGAATCCCTACCACTGCTTTCAGTCCCCCGCCCCACCACCATCGCCTCCTGCGACACACCCTGAAGATTCCAGGAACCGATGCCACATGCTTGATGGGAAATTCCATGGATCCTGCATTCTTGGACGGAAATCATGAATGAGTTGTGGAATCCTCTACCATTGCTATTGTGTTCTCTGATGAGAGAACCACGAGTGAACCAAGCTCCAGCCGCAGATAACAGGCATTCCATGTGCACTTCAGAGATGGCCTCCTGCATTCCACCCAAGCTATTCTTTAGATCAGAGGAGGCAGGCAAGACCCTTCAAAAACCAGGAAAAAAACRCACAAAGCACTTAACATCCCACAACACCATCTAAATACCAAAAAAAGTAGCACAGTATGGCATCGAACTCTCCTMTGTTCTATAAGAACTCTTTGCTTTCCAAAATAATTCTCTATTTTTCCCATTCTTTCTCAATGCCTCCCGGAAAACTAAATAAAAGTAAAATGTTTGGCACCAAAATTTGAAGGAATTTGATTTATAGCTTTTTCGGAACATTTTCAAACTTCGCAGGCCTTTCCATTTTATGTAAGGGGACGTAACTTTCCTTAACTCCTCTATAAATAAAATGGTTTGTAACAAAGAGCATACACCTAAGGAAATCCATCAAGGCAAAGGGCTGCAAGGGAGCATAAGAGGAAGGCGGAGCAGGCAAGGCCGCCAAAGTTCCCATTACCGCTCCTTGCCAAAATCCTCCCGTATCCAAAGGCGCACATCTSCTAAGTGCTGCCMGTGACACAAATCAAGGCCCGTTTGGCTTTCAGAGTTTCACCCATTGCACTTTGCTGCYGCGGCGCTGCCCAGAGAGGAGTGCTGCACCAGAGCCAAGTGCAGTTGTAAAAGGAGATTTATTACAGAGTCTGTTTTCCCGCGCATGTACAATTCTCACGT
>NW_026623315.1:2457011-2492495 GCF_030028575.1 Malurus melanocephalus | reverse complement strand
CTGTAGCATGACGCAAGTTCTTTATCTTTCAGGGTACTGAGGCTATTCCAAAAAACTGGAGTACAAATACCATAGAAGAAAACAGAGGAAAATATGGGAGGTTTTTTTAGGTTGCTTGATACATGTCTTTGGAAGCACTTATTTATATTCAGTTGCACATTATCCTAATGTACCTGCTGTGTATATGCATGTTTTGCTTAGCAATGAAGAAAATAAAATATTTTTGAAGAGCAGAAATATCACTGTGAAACCAGAACCATTGACAGAGGCGTACTGGCAGGTATTGGGCCTTAAAAGAGCTCATGTGTATTTTTTCCACCAAATGTTATTAAACTTTACACTCCTCTCAGATGTATGACTTCTGACAGCTTGGACTTCAGCAGGCACAGAGCCTTTTCAAGTTGAGGCTTCCCACTGCATTTCTATGGGTTTGTCAACCTGGGTTCATCAATGGTGGTTTTAAATTTAATCATGCAAAATTAGTCTCACTCAGTTAGAGAGATGCTGTGCCAGAACAATTAATATATAATTAAGTGCCTTTTGGAATCAGCCTCTGTTCCTGCTTCCAATGAATGAGAAGAAAAATTTGCTGCTCATTCATTGACGTGTACAATTTGAAGCCAGTGTTTTATAACTGCTTTTTGCTTGGAAAGCTGCTTTAAACCAGAAGGGCAAAACTGCCTATTATTTACTGCCCTCTCTCTCTTACCAGGTGGGAACTAATTAAGTTGCAGTAAACCTGGCAAGTGGCTGATGCCAGTATGTATGAAAACTGTTTTTAAATCATGTTCTTCTTGAGAGATGGACTTGATTGAATTCAGTTACTCTGTTCTAGGATACTTGGTGTTTATTTGGGTTTTTCCCCCAATTTCATAATTTTCCTTGATTATAAATTTGAAAAATAGCATCCAGACTTTTCCCTCCTCCATAAATCTGTACTAGGAACATTGAAACTCTGCCCAAAATTAATTTTTGATATGAAGATTTGATGATGACTTTAAGAGCTGTGTGTAACATTGATCTTTCATGCTTAAGTCTTCCTGTCATGTAAGGGGAGGAATGGAAATGAGTTGGTGTCTGAATTTGCATTGGGATCTKTTTGTGGAYTTTTTAGCGATGCAGTCTGGGGARGAAATKAATGGTAGATGCTGRCTGTCTGTTATCTTTTTCTCCACTCTTCTGCCTGATTATTCTAGAAGATATTAAGAATAGAACTGCACAGGGTCTGTACAGGTGAACCAAGATGCTGGCTAGTCTATCCTATCTTCTCCTTATTTCCAGAAATATGTCCCAGAAATAGTTATTTCTTAAGAGAGTGTTATTTTTTTGTGTTCAGTGAAAGTTTGCATGCTTTAATTCATGCCCATTATGTATAATTCTTAGCTGCTGGGGTTTTTTTACAGCACAAGTTATTATACTTAAGTGCCAGTGCTGGTTTGCAGGTTACCTGGATACTTTGTGGATTTACAGTTACACTGTTCCTGCTGCAGGAGAAGCAGCTTCCATGAGAGGTGCAAGATGGATATTTGGGGACGATATCTTTTTTGGCTTATCCCATTCAAATCCACTCCTGCATCTTAACACAAGTTGTACTAAAACCAAATTTCTCAGTGCTTTGGGATGAACTTCCTCAGCCTTGGAGGTAAACAACCATTCCTACAGAAAGGAACAGTTTATAATTAAACTTGGCTGTACAGTCCCTTCCTCCAGGTTTGCTTTTACCTATGAGATCACTAAACATGGATTGAATTAACAGATGTGAATCTTTACATTAGCAAAATAAATAGAAGGTTGGGGGGAGGAGGAGGAAAGCTGTATTTTCTTTTTAAAGTGCAAACCTTGTACAGTGAGCCAAATTTACAGGAGCATTCTCATATGACAATTTCATGTTAAGTGCAGCACATGGATGGAGCCATGGGTTGCTTTACATTAATATTCTGTCTAATATTTAGATTTGCTCCGCAAGTTTATCTTTCAAGAGTGTCTTTCAAGTTGTCTCTTCTCTTCTGCCAGTGTCTTTTGAATCGTGCTTGTTTTTTTGTCCTCTGCGCGTAAGTCATTGTACTTCACTGAATATCAAAAGGATACCACTAAGGTTTTGGTTTCTTTTTAAAGGAAATTTCAAATCTAAATCTGGTTTCAGACCTAAATCTGGACCCTTGGGGATTTTTAATTGATTTAGTGCAGTGTTTCTCAAACTGTGGGGAGAAATGTAGTTCAAAAGGGATTGTGAAATGCTTAATTAGAGAAAAGAAAGTGGCAAGTCACTTCTGCCATGTGCRTAGACTAAGAATAGATAYAGTTTCTSCAAGTACTGTCACTAGTAATAGCAGTATACTGAGACAATCCTAGCATCACATGTCTAAATGTGTGCAATATTAGTGAGCACCAGCATTGTTCAGGTGGTGAGCAAGAAAGGGATATTGATGTCTCACTGAACCACCAAGTGCTGCTCCCTGTGCTTCATTCTGGCTCCAGACTCTGACTCCCTCAGAATCAAAGGTTCAGTTCTGAGGGGATACCAGAAGAGAGGAGCTCTTCCTTCCTTCCCACAAACCTGCCAATTTATATGAACTCTTACCCAGAAAGTGCAATGCTGTAGCTGGAACCAGTCATGCTTTTTGTATAAACATTGCTAAGATTTCCAGTGTTGTTGTTCCAATCCTGAGTTTATAGTAAAGGGAAATGCCAGTGCCTTTAACAGCTGACAAGATCTGAAGTTTCTTGAAGAAAGAGGACTATGAAGAAGCTCATGGGGAGAGGGGAAAAAAATCCGACAATGACTTATAAAACATTCCCTGCCTGGATTTGCTAGCTGCAACTCCTTTCTGTCAGGTGCAGTTAGCACTCGAGGCCATCACTGCAGCTGTATCTCAGCCATTCTGAAGCAGGGTGTCAGCTGCTGCTGGTAAAAGCCTTGCACAAAGACAGATGAGCCAAAAGATGGGGTTTTTGCAGAAACCTTTTCGGAAAGAATTGAAAAACACTTGTCTATCTTAAGCCAATTTGTTAAGGGTAGGGCTTGCTTAAAATCAATGTTTAGGTGCCAAACAGATGCTTTTTAAGTTTTATTGCTCCTTGTTGTACCTGTCATATTTCAGCTTCACAAAATTGAATATGAAACTGTTCATAAAGCAGATACTAACTGGCATATAAACATAGTGAAAATATTTTACAGTTTTATAATGCTTGCAGTTTTGTTACCATCAGGAATTATTAATAGAGCTGGTAAAGAAATCTTATTTACTATTTAGTGTGATTTTTGTCCCCATTTTTTTTTGTTGGACTAATGAAAGGTCCCGGCTTTATTTTTATTTATTTTTTAATAGCTGTTCAACAGCAAAAATAACCTTGGAAACAAGAATGCAGATGTTTTAATGCACTGGATATAATTCAATGCACTGACACAATTGTATACATAGACAACGCTTCATTAACATAATGAACCAATTGTTAAATACAATAGGCTTTAAAAAATATGATTCCTGTTCTTACAGGGCTGTGGCATTGGAGTGCTCATCATTAGAGCCTCAGTTTTTTTGATGTGGTGGCAGCCAGCCAGCCTGGATAAAACAGGCAATGTTATTGTCACATGTTACATTTTATTAGTCTGGCTTGTCCAAAGCCACATTCCCACTGGTTGGCTGAGTCTTTCAAGGCTGCAAGCTGATGTCCTGTGGTGTGTGCAGCTGGGACCTCATCACTGAAAAATACACAAGAATTCTCTCTTGCTGCTTCTGTTCAACAGCAGCAAGGCTTAGTAGATGGGAGAGCTGATAGCTGTGCAGAAGGGTTATGCATTGTAAAAGAAAGGGAAGGGGAGAATAAATGGAAATGTTTCGTGAATTACAGTCTAATGGATGCTATTTGTGGTTTCTACTTGGTGCTATCTTCTAGGTTGAGAAACATAAGTTAAATGCAGTAGACATGTTGTTAGTGATTTTTTTTTTTCTATTTGGGATTTGGGTTTTTGTTTTTGGTGGTTTTTTTTTTGTTTGTTTTTTGTTTTTGTTTTTGTTTTTGTTTTTTTTGTTGGTTAGCTGGCTGGATATTTTTTGTTAACAGAACTGCAAGTGGAGTCAGGATACACTTGAGGCCTCCAGAAATAATATCCCAGTGTTCCTGATCTCCAGCATAAAGGATGTTCAGAAAATGATATTTTAGGAAAGAGATAAACCACTTTATTAATTTGTTACTTGTTTTTTGTGGGTTTGTGGTGTTTTTTTGGTTGGTTGGTTTGGGGTTTGGTTTGATTTTTTTTTCATGTCTCTGATTTTACTAGCTCCATAATTCTTGCCAGATCCTCCCTGTTGGAGCCTGAATTTTGCTGCTGATGCCATTTTTAAGAAGAAGGCTAAACATGACTTTTAAGTTGCTGCCTCCATAAAACTTTTTAAGTATCAGCGGGAGTCTCATCTCTTAAGTTAATTCTCCTCTTATTTAAATGTAATGATGAGATTCCTGAAGTTATGCACCAATGAATTAATTCACATTCTGGCCAGCTGGAATATCCTGGCACACTTTATGATTCATTTGTATTCTGGTTATAGACATACAGATTGTAATACAAAAGAGAGTGACACTAAAAATCCCACAGTATAAATTTTTTTCTGTCTTCATGTAGGATCTTCTACCCTGGTAGGTCAGCAGTGTGTCAGTCATGAGCAGGGGGTTTGGGGTTCCTTCATTCAGTCTTCAAAGCCATGTTCTCCTAATAGGTTGTGTGGAGAGCCACATCTTAAAGCCCTAATTTGTGTTTTATGGTGTTTTATAAAAAGTGTTTCAATACTCTTGATTGGGAATTTTTGCTGTCCCTCTTTATCCTTGAGAAAACAGGGAATGTCATGGCTTGTTAAGACACTAGATGTTGTACACCTGTAAAATTTTGTTTGTGGGGTTTTTTTTTTTTTGTTTGAAATTTTTGTTAATAACATTATATTTTGCTGCTTCCTTCTTGTAGGCAACCACCGTAACATCCTAAACACATGATCGGTCGGCCAGCACTTAGATGAGGCAAAAAGCAGACTTAGGAGTGAGGATTTTTTTTGGAAGTGGGAAGAGAGTAACTGAGGAAGCTGCAGCTGAGAGTGAGGGGGGAGAGGACACGAATACCCGAGTTTCCCTAACCCTTGTGCGCTCTGCAGAACTCCTACTTCTAAATTTAAACCAAGGTGTTGCTACTGACATGTTAAAACTACCACCTTAAAGCTGTGAACTGAGCTGATAAAAGCTCTCTCCCATCAGCAGCTGCACTTGTTGAGGGTTTTCCCTGTCGGCTCTGAGGTGTGAATGTTTACTGCCCTGGGCTGTGCTGCTGCACTGCAGAACTGTGCGGTGTTGGCCTGGCCTTGGCTGGGCTTTATGGTCTCTATTACTGCAGCACTGGTATTCACTCTCTGTGGTGCTCCTCGGGTCAGGGAAATTTTCTCATCTTTTACAGATGCCCTGTAATAAATTAAATAATATAAATTAAATAAAATAAATTAACAAGTCTGGTCTCGCCAGTATTCCGTTGCAGTCAGTGGAGAGAGCAGATTCCCGGAGTGGTTCGGAGCAACTTGGGAAGGCTGAGGTCCAAAGCACTCCAGAGTCTCTCTCTCTCTTACAGGAGAAGACATTGCCTCTTACACCACAAGAAACCAGTGCTGACGTAGCGAGTCACGGATCCATGTGTCCTGGTGTTTGTCACTGTGGCCCYTGGTGCATGACAGTAACAGAYAAAGCCTCCACTGMTTGTGAAAAGAGGTGTTTTCATGGTTTTTTAATAGCCATTAAAATGAATTTTGCACAAAAAGATTTATTAGTAGAATGATAGCATTAATTGTAAGAAAGAATGGTGTACTTACTGGCTTGAAGTTCTGTTTTTTTGACAGATGCACAGGTCAGCAACAGAACTTTTTCCTTAATGCTGTTTCCCACCAACAGCTGTGCTGCATCTGCTATTTTTTTTTTTTCTGTAATAGGCTTAAAGACAGCACAGTTAAGAGTTTTCTTCTTACTTTTGCAGTTAAAAGGTGTCAGGAAGAGTGATATCCCAATCATTGTCCAAAAAACCCCAACAAGCACAATTGAACCTAGCAAACCCAGCAAACTAAACCAGCAAACAGAAAAAGCAACTCCGTTAGTCATGTGCAAAGGAAAGACTTGGCCTAAAAGAAACCTGTCTACAATTTCCTGGTATTGCACAAAGTTTATCAGAACTAAACATGCAACACAGGTTCTCACCTGGTTTAGGCTTCTGTCCTCTGCAGTTCACACGTGCACACACACACCCTGCAATTTGATTTGGAAGTGCTTTAAACCGAAGTTGGTGTCCCGGTGGTTTGAACAGGACCTAGAGCTTGGTCAGCATTGGTGTATTGGACATTCTTTGCTTACTTTTGCTCATCCTGTGATTCCTCTGCAACAAAACAATGATCTGGACCAACCCAGTTTACAATCTTGCACGCCTGTGCTTAGGTCTTCCTGGTGGCTGGTTCTCCATAGGGGTAGGCATGAAAGGATGAAACTGGTGAGGAGATTGGAGTGAAAAATCTCAGTCTGTGTTCTGCAAGTTACTTTGGAAGTGCTACCAAGTATTGCACAAGTAGGAAGGGCAGGTCCTCAAATAGACTGAGTAAGGGATCCGTGCGCATCCCAGCACACAAAACCTGAGACATGACCTCAGACATGCTCAGGTGAGCACAGACATGGTACCTAGATGTTCCTGCATGGTGGATGTCACCAGGGCCACCTGAACCTTGGACACCTGGGCTAAGCAGCCAGTGCAGATAAAGCTTTACCAGATGTGTAGATTCACACTGGCTCCAGTACTGCCTGCRCCCCGGGTCATTGTCAGCATTCCCCCCTCGTGTGATCAATAAGTCACGAGGCCATAATGCCTCAGTGTCATTTCCCATTTAATTTCAGTTCTCAATTTAATACCTACCCTGGGAAAATACTTTTATTCTAACCAATGTGTTCAGTGCAGATACTGCGATAAGTTAGCTGAAAGTGTTATCTCCTGTAGAGAGCACCAAGTTTACTTTGATCTCTGTTGTTTAAAGCAACATCCTGATCTTCTTAGAGTTTTAAGTGAGCATCTCAGCATGTGCAAAAGCTCATTTCATTTTTACAAGTCCAGGAGAAGACATGGAGACAAAAAAATMCAAAACCAACACTAGCACAGTATACTCATTTCTATGAAGGAAAAACTTCAAAATATTTTTGGACTGGTAAGAAATTCTTTGAAGTACATTGAGTAATAAGGTAAATTTGACTTTTTGGGACTGTAAATGCACCAAAGATATGTAAATTTCCATAAACATAATTTTATTAAGATTGAGGTAAAAAAAMCCTTCAAATCTGCTCTTTGTCATCAGGCAGATACTTTAAATGGCCTGCCAAGTGGATTTATTCTGTAGAGAATGGAAATAGACTTTTACCTCATTTTTCATGGCTCGAAAATAAAAAAAATGTAATAACTCTGTTTTTTTTTTTTTTTTTTTTTTTTTTTTTTTTTTTTTTTGTTTTCTAGTAATGCTGCATTCCCATACAGACACTCAATATTGGTGTCCTGACACTGTTCCCTGTTCACACTTTGGTGTTTCACAGCTTTCCCTGTCACGGCTGTGGCGGGAGGCTGGGGGTGGCTGCGAGCCGGCTGGGAAGCGCTGGGCACTGTCACTGTGGCACTGCCAGAGCAAAGTGAGGCAATTGATCTCCCTGGTAGGGAGAGGGAGAGGGAAAGGGAAAGGGAAAGGTAAAGGGAAAGGGAAAGGGAAAGAATTTTGTCTGGAGACTTATATAGAAGGGGAGTGCAGCCCAAGGGATTATTAGGAGCAGCAGTTTACTATTATTGCTAGTACTTATTAGTATTGCTGTGGTGGTATTTATTTTACATTTATTAATTTGTAAAGTGTTATCAAATCACTAATTGCAAACTCTGTGTCCCAGAAGAGTTCCACTTTTTCTTCATCTTGTTGCATTTTTTTCATGAGTTCTTCTTACATCAGTGCCATAGCAGTAGTGCTGCATGAAGACCAAGCTGTACCATGAGAGGCTGGCTGYATAAATAATTCTTATTATTCAGGATCCATTTGCTTTTTCTTTTAGCTGTTCTTTGCAGGTTCTAATTGATTAGTTGTGAGGGTTTTATGTTTATTTTGTCCAAGTTTCTAGTTTCAGATATTGTCATATGATAATACAAGGATGGTGTAGAATAGGCAAAGTGGGAAGGAGGTGAATAGGATTTGACAAAGAACATAAAAGTTGATGATGCAGGGAACTTAGAAGTACCAAAATAATGACATGAAAAGTAATTTAATCCAGCTTTCCCAGTGTTTATATTATTGCTAGTTTACGTTGCTAAATTGTCTTTTTGTCATTGTTTCCAATGGGAATCTGTAAGTCCTATGGGAAACGATGGGAAGAAGAGGCAATTATTCTTYTTGTCCTTCATTATGTTGAATCTATAGCTGGTTTCTATTTACTTTGTAAAAGGAATTAATAATCCAGACAATCAAAGCATGGAAATATCAGAAGAGAACCTACAGTAGCACTCTGAGGGATGTAGGAGATGCACCATGCAGAGCTGTGCACTCTGTTTGGCTGCAGTTTATCCCCAGAATGGCACATGTGTGCTGAATGGCAACCTGGTTATCCTGCTCCAGACAAAGCTGTGCTCTTCCCTCTGTCCCTCTCCCAAAAATGGGGTTTGTTTTTTTCTTCTTTTTTTTTTTTTTTTTTTTTTTTTTTTTTTTTTTTTTTTTTAAGATAAAAAGGAAAGAAAGCAGTTGGAAGCAGGGATCTCTCTCACAGGATTGCAGAATATGCAAAAACCATCTAAGAGGAGCACAGCAAGTCAAAGTAGCTGCACATAAGTGACACAGTAAYGCAGACTGAGGAACTGATCAGTCCAAAAAAATTGTGGTGTAAAACCACTTTTTTTATCTTGCATGATCTGCCTGATCTATTTCACAGCCTGGCTGTAGCTACACAAACAACTGAGCCAGTATAACAGGGATGCTGCTGTGGAGAAGAGACATTGCTGCTTCAGAATGGAGCASTTTCCCATTTCTGCCTTTTCAACTGTGTGCTGGTGTTTGCGAGTCGTTTAGGTACATAGCAAGGCAGATTATGAAATCTGTCCTGGTGAAAAAACTATTTTTTCCCCCTTTTACTGGGCCAGCTTTTAGTTTGATTAACTTCCCTTGGTGTGGTGAATCTTGGGTGGTCATGTGAAAAGAGAAAAGACAGTGAAAGAGGAAGGAACAAAACCGAGGACTGAGGCAATATGGTAAGAAGGAACAGAATCCTTTCAGCAGGTGCTTCCATTCATGTTTGATTAAAATGGTCTTGTGTTATGTCTTTGCCTATTTATAACTGGCTTAGTTGACTGGACTGCTGAAATAAATTCTTTGCTGGTCCTGACCTGACCAGGGAGTTTTTTTCTCAGGCTTTCTGTCTATGCATTGATGAAGTACAGAAAACAGAGTCAAGGGAAAAATAATTCTTCCTTCACATAACATGTCCTGGTACTGAGTTAATTTTTCTACTAATAATTTTCCACAAAAAAAATAAATGTAAAAAGCTTATTTTGGCCATAGTGTTGGATTATGGGTGGATCTATGGTGAGTTTTTTGTATTTTGTCTCATTTGTTTGCTTTTTAATAATTCAGTGATCTGTCATTATTGGAAGAATCTAGAGAAAGGCATCTTATGATTTAAGGTGATTTGGGAAACTTTAGTGAAGCAACAGATTCGTGTGACTTTGGGTGGTCACACAGTTTTGGAGAAAAAAGGCTCAGTAGACACTCAGTTGGTGAAATCTGGTGTGTTTCTTTTTGCCATGCAGTTTCATCTATGGTTTGGGACATAAAAGTGCATTTTGTCTTAACCAGAACTCTTCTAAAACCACTTGCATATGCACCCTGTGTTTATAACAATGTTCAAAGCATTGCAACATCAACAAGCTAGACTGTTTTTAAGTTTGCTATTTTGGGACCCAAATTTGAGYCAGTACAAATGCTCGTGTGTTCACAGATGTCGGGAATAAAGCAGAACTGATACATCTGGGATCTTAACACCTTCCAGCTGGTGTTTTATCAGAGGGGAACCTGCATGGGTGCACTTTAGAGAGAGGATTWCTGTCATCATATGACCATCTCTGAAAGGGACAAAAGAAGGTTTAAAAATATTGAATGTTTTCTGGTTTCAGATGTCATTCCTGGAAAATGGCCTTGTTGATATCTAAATCTTCTGTTTCTGTTGGGTAATGAGATGCAGTGTACACAAAAGACCCTTTGATTTCTCAGTGGAGAAGCTGAGTTTGTGTCATATGGGCYAAGGCTGACAAAAATGATAGATAATGTCATAATGCATATGTCTAGAATTGCTATCTTTATACCTTTATGAGACCAAAACAGCAGAAAATTTTGGGATCCTTTCACACTTGATGTTTAAGAAATAATGAAATGCTGTAAGTTTTGTTCTTTGCATTTGCTGGCTTTGGAATTGTATTCTAAGAGCTCAGAAGTATTCTAATTTGGTGATTTTGCTTTTTCTTTCTTTTTCCATTTACCAGAAAAAGCCACTGTCCTCGATAATAAAAGAAGTCTGTGATGGGTAAGTTCTGCCATATAGTATATACTAGATATGGTGCTTTTTGAAGTATTAAACCAATTAGGTGATAATTTTTTCCAAAAAAAATCTAGATAACCTGTACAAGTAGCCATTAGTTTCTCAAAATTTTTGTGCTATCCTCAAATTTTAAATTTGCAGTGCATTTTGGATCAATTGCTTGCAAGATGAGGCTCCTGACAAAGCAGCTCCATCATGTGGGTGACTCTCATTTTTACTGTTTCCTTCCTTTCTGCACAGAGATGCATTTTGCTGACTCCCTTTGGCTTGTGGTCCCTGCAGATCATGGGTTAAGGGACCAAAGCACTGCCTCTGGCTTTGAATTTTGAGCACTGAGTCCAATGGGTGCTGTAAGCTGTTCCAGTTGATGTGATTGTTCATATGAAACTGAAATGTTAATAGTAAATTCTTCAATATAGACTAATAATTGGCTAAGAAAAATGTCTTCATTTAAGTTTAATGGAGTCATTAAAAAAGCTGTTTTAAGCAAGTGCTATCACACAGGAGAAACTAGTTATAGTCATCAAATTGCTGCTGAGCTAAAAAAATGGTATTTTATGCCTAATGCAATATATAAACTTAATACTACATTAATATATATACTACTAATACTACAACTACTATTTGTGTTGTATAAGCTAGCATAAATTTCTAGTGCTGTACTTTTTTTTTGTTTAATTTTAGTGACCTTGTTTACTGCAAACAAAGATCACTAGGATGTATTTGTTTTTCCCTTTGTAAGCATGCTTTTGACTTCAACTTTGGAATTCATCACTGAAAGCTATGGAAAATTATGAGAAGTATGAGAAATAAATGGGAATGACATACTTGTTTGGTCATGCTAAAATTATGTAAAGGGTACATTTTGAATTATTAAGATTTCATTTTGTGATTAATTTATTTTCATATTTCTAAGGTGGTCTCTTGCAAATCATGACCAATTTGCACTGCAGCATGCTGATAGTTCTAATTTCTACATCACCGAGAAGGTGGGTAAATCATTCAATGCAATTCTTGCATAGCCTATAAAAATATTTGCCACGATCATTTATTTCAAATTAAAATATATGAAAATATAATTTCCATTATGCAATGCCAYTGAGAGGGTAGGTACTGGAAGACCAGGTTAAATGACTTTTTAACTGATTTCTTCTGTTAGGAAAAGCAAATAAAAGTCTGAATGTACAAAGCTCTTCATGTCTGKTGAGTTTGAGACTTGAGCACTGAGCCCTTCAACTTTGGTATTTTTGTGTGTTTAGTATTCTGCTAACAAGTGGTGTACAGGAAACTGAAATATTTAAAACACGAAGGGCTCTTTGAAGTCTGAGGAGACCTTCAGTGCGTGTCAYTTTCCTTTTTGGCTGAGCAGGTAGAAATAAGTTTCAGTGACTGTGTAATATTTGCTACGTGCTCCTGCCTGCTRTCTTGTCCTTATCCAGCTCTGTATGTTCTGCTGGCTTATTTTTTTGGTCCCCAGATAGCGTGGCAATAGGTGATTCATCAAGTGATGCAATGATTTCAGCACAGAGTAATGAAAAGGCTATAGCTGYAATAAAAATGGAATGTCTAGGATAAATATATGGGACACGCTCATCTGAATGGGACCGAGTAGAACATTCATTCCTAGCATTACTGATAAAATTGCTGAAATGATGAGAAAAGGTTATTTGGAAGAGTGTACGTGTGGTACTGCAGAGGTACAATTTCTAAGCAATGGGAGAAGGACCCTGTTTAAAAACCTGCTGAAGTCCTCATGCAAATTCCCTAATCTCGGTAGATTTTGAGCTAAAAAACCTGAGCTTAACTGCATAGATACAGATGCCTCTTGCTCACCTTGCTATCAGTTTAGTTTGGCTTCCTCTTAAGTGGAGGGATCTCTTGGCTTTGTTTTGCATTTTACAGTTCTTTAGGATTTGCTAATACAACTGAGACACSAACTAAGTTTTCTCTTGCTGCAATTCTTACCCGCACCCAAGAAATAAAGGAAACTTAGGCACAGTTGAAAGTTTGGAAAGACTAAATTTAGCAAGACAGRGAGAACAGTTGCTCATAAGCTGGTGCTGTGCTTTGTTTTTACCCTGGGCTCTTTTCTTTTGTTTTTTTCTTGTTTCTTTACTTGCTTGTTTTTTAACAAACCAGTTTCAGTTTTTCATTTATCTGTTTGTCACCCCGGACAACCTTCTCAATTTTTTTTTTATCTTTCCTTTTTCATTTTTTTTTTTTTTGCCTATGTGTTGCTTTTGGGTTTTTTTCCTCTCTTTTCAAGTTTCAATTGACAGACACTTCAAAGGCCCCAACAGGGAAACCTGTTGAAGTAACTACTGACTCCTGTGTTTTGCCTCCACCCCTATTAAACAGTGAGATTGTTCTGCTAATTGCCCTCAACGGTGACACAACGTTTTCCAATAAAGCAGACACAATTGAATTTGCCTGTTGGCATTTAAACTCTGATTGTACAGTGAGTATTTCCAAGAAGCAGGAACTGAGYRAATACTTCAGCTTTTTGAAGGTCTKTGTCCTGATGCAATTCGAGGGATATTTCAGGCTTTATCTGCACCTTTGGTGAATAGGATTCTGCAGCTTTGGAGAAGAGAAATATATTCTGTTCCACATAAAAGAGAGTCTGATGGTTTTTGGCTGCCTTTAACTTGCAATAAGGATGGAAAATTATGGTCTTCTAGGACATTTTGGATTGTACTGCAGAGAGGACTTTGAGTTTGTTTATTCCCTACTGGAAATATGCAGAGTGTCTGACTCTGAGTCACATAAATAAGAAAGAAGAGCTCTAAATGCCACTAGAATTACTCAGATGTCTGTGACTTTCATTAGATATTGTTCGCTGTTTATGGCTGGTTGTTGGATAGTGGCTGTGAAAAGAGGCTTATCCAGGCCATCACCCCTTCTACATGCTTTGCCTCATTTGTGTTCAGTAGGATGCTGTTTCTCTCTGAGTTAAAACATGAAAATCACCAGGCATGAGGACAAACACACGCACTTCAAGGAAGCTACAACACTTAATTGTTAAAGTCCACATTGCTTTAATCTGGCCCTTACTAATGGACRTGAGCAGAGTTTATTTTGTAACAATGACAGCTTCTCATTAGAAATATTTTTCATTGCTCTTAAAAGTGAATTGTATGTCCACATATGCAGGTAACATCATAGGTCATGTTTCTGCAGAGACTGAGTGACTGTGTTCCATGTGCCTCTTTAAAATAGCACTATGTTTAAAATTACCAGAAAGAAAAGTAATTAGTGAGTTCTTGTGTAAAGTAATGAGAAACTTTGAAGTGAAAATGTCCCAAATGTTACATGGCTTGAGACTATGCTTTTGTTTTTGGTGGCAAACAGCCCATCTGTGTTTTGGCTGTCATATGCAGAAATCTTTATCTTTTGTAGCTGGACCTGTATGTCCCAATTATACCATACATAAATAAAAACAACACCCAAGCAGTTCTGTCTCTAAATTTATTTATGTTTTGGCTGTATTATTTGGAAGAATGCCGCTGCAGAAGTAGTAATAACTCCTTCAGTCAGTATAAGTGAGGTCTTTTAACAAATTTTGATTCAGCCAGTGTTCCTACTAGAGATAGGGCTTATCACAGGAGATCCAGTTTGGGCTGSTGCCTCTGAGGTTATAGTATGGCTATATCCATGCCCTTGAAAGTGCAGAGGAAATTATTAATTATGTCTTTAATATTTTTTTCTAAAAAGGAGAGAAATAAAAGAAGAAGGTATGTGAACAAGAAAACCAAGCAGGCATAGTGGCTGATCTAAAATCTGCCTTGTGTTCTGATAACAAACTGTTTATTTTTAATTACATTAGTAGGTGTGGGTTTTTTTTTAAAGGCGTTGCTTATCATGAAGGAGCGTTTCTCTGATAGGCCAAACATCTAAAACCCGACTTCTGAGCCAGTATCTTATCATGCTAGATACGACAAGATAAGAATAAATAATTCACCTTTGCATCATTCTATCCAGGCTGTATCTGAATTAGATGATGGTGTACACCAGGCGTGATAACTCAGCCTGAGGGAGCTTGGGTTTAGAAAAGAAAATACTGCATGAAGAGTAGAAAATAGCKCTATAATTTTGTGTGCTATGTGTGTTCCCTGGCTGAAAACCACAACTTGGATAATTGTTAGCTGTGTGGTCTGCTGGCAGTGCTGGCAGTACAGGGACAGGCATTGGTGGGTGTGGATGGTCCCATATCGCTGCTCACCCTTGGCCACCTCTAGATCCCTTTGTGGATCCAGTGTTTGGCTGGGGAAGATGGTGTTCAAGCTGGTGTCACTGCTGCAGGCAGAATGGGGTGGCTCTTGACCCTCCACCTGAGCAGCTATCAGAAATGAGGAGTTGGCTGCTRGTACTGAGGGGTTTGTGAGCCAGCACTCAGCACACAGTGGTAACAGTGGTGGCATTTCTTTTATGTTAGCTTTAAACACAAGGACATTTCATTCACCTGTGTATTGAATGCAGCCCATTTTAATTGTCACAAATTTGTTGTGTTTGTGTTTTTACATCTGATGCCTCAGATGCCTAAGGGTTTTTTTCCTTCTTTCCTATCTTCCACATTTCCCTTTTATTCATTTCCCTTTTATATATTARTGGAGGCAAGCAGATGCTGAGTTTACTCCATTAGTTTTGGGAGACTTTTAATTCTGTTTTGCAAGAACAGCTGCCTCACCTTCTTCTTGTTGTAATTATTCAGCTCTGTGCTGTGTTTGAAGATGGGACATCTTTCCACCCCTCATCTTCCCAATGCTGGGAACCTGGGTGAAGTCCCTGGTGCTTGTTCTTTTTCAAAGGAGATTTTGCTCATGACCTATTTTTTGCTGAGCACAACCTGTAATAGTATATTCATGTGAAATTCCACCATGCCATTACAGGTTCCCTGCGTGGGAGTGTATGCAAATAGCAGGATAAGAAATGAGCCATTTGTACAGTTGGGACTTTCTGAGTTTTCACATTTTTCAAATTCATCTGTTTTCACTGATTAATTGAATTTCAGTGAGTTGAAAGCAAGCAATGTTAATAATGAAGGTTTCTGATTCACTGAAGGACCTGTTGCTTCTTAAGCAGCTGAGAATGAGAAGTAKCATGCAGACAGGGAACTGGAGGAAAGCATTAAGTGAGCTGTTTCATTTGCCATTTTGCTTTACTCCTGATAATAATTTATTAATGGTGCTACATAAATGGTAGATTGCAGATTTGTCCTGGCCAAACCATTCTCATCTTTCCTTTTACTCTGCCATTGATAATGCATGATATTTCCCTCGTATTCACAAATTTCTTACTATTCTGGGGCATCTGCACAGCCCTGCAGAAATTTCCTGTGGTAAGGGCAGCATATGGCATCTGAGTGGCCATTCTCCTGCCTGCTTGATGGATGCTGTTAACGCTGCCCTATGGAATCCAGTAAAATCTGGTGCACACCAGTGTACTTTTCCAGCGAACGGAAGTAAAACTTGAGTAACCATATACTARATCACTTTCAATTCTCCTTCATTCRGGCTGACTWCAAGAACAGTGGCAATGGTTATCMTTCTTTTAGTYCTCTTAGGACTATTTTCTAGAACTTTTAGTTTATACTGAAGTTTTCCAAGAAAATAATTATATCCTGTCGACCTGTTATACTTTCTGACCCCAGCACAAACAGCATAATTCTTCTGCTTACTTCCTTTAAAAATATTTCTTATGATAGTCGTCTGTTTAGTTCCTTAGTTCCACAGCAAAGCTGATGAGATGGATCAAGTGGGATTTATTTTTTAAAACTATATAGATATTTTCTTGAATTAAGTTTGTAATTTTGCCTCACAAGCAATCACTAGAGAGGAGAGGCTCTGTAAAGTTTTGACTTTCTATTACAGTACTTGAAGATAGGTATGGCATACTACAGGCAAAGAAGAACAGTTTGGGTTCAGTTGATAGCAAAGAGTTCTGTGTAAGGTTTGGCCAACAGAAAATACTCTTTAATTCCTCTTTATAGTTAAAGAACAACCAATTTGGATCGGTAGTTTTCCAAAGAGCAGTGAACAGACATCACAGGCCAGCACTGAAAGAGAAGGGCACTGATTTCTTCTCCCTTTTCCCAGAAGATCCTGCCACTTCTTTTTTTCTTTTTTGACAATTTTTGAAGATGGTGGCAAAGGGGGAATAATTTTGTGCCATTTTGTGCCACTTTAATTCATTAAATTTGCTTAATAAAAAGGTTGCTTCATCTGATGCAGGGATGAGGCAGGGCTCTTGAATCATGTCCAGGAATAGCCTGTAGGCATGAAAGAAAGGGTAGGAAGAAGAATGAAACCTTGCTTTTTTTTTTTAACAGCTGTGAGCTGTCCTTCAATTGTCTCTGGAACTGGCCTAAGCTGATATAGAAAAGATTTTGTCAGGCACCAAGTGTAATCAAACATGGAAAAGGGATGTTTTACCTACAGTCCTTCTGTGGATGAGARGAAGGGCACAGGAGGGTTTAGGAGTGGGATGTATGTCCTAGAGAAGCACAAACACTTGCAGGCTTCCCCTTAAACAAGTCTCGGTGTTTTGGTTCCAAACATGGTGCTTGCAAAATGAGCCAGCCCACTTTCCTGCTTGTACTAGACTGCTTATTCCTGTCTTTTACTGCGCAAACCAGGCAACCCCCTAAATGATAAAATTTTCATCTGGTTCAGTTCCCTTGTTGACTGATACAACTGTTCRTGCCACAAATAGCAGTATTATGAAGGAGCAAGATGTTGAGAAGCAAGACTCTGTGGTGACAAACTGTGCTTTTATTTGGCAAAAGTGACTGTGAGCCACAGTYGTGGCTTCAATCTTTAGTTGTTCTCTTAGTAGCAGCATTTGCTCAAGGAGTTGCTGTTCCTGTGCTGACCCCTCAGTGGTGCCGTGGGTGAATGCGGCAGGTGACCTGCCCAGGAAGAACTGACCTCARTTTGATAATCCTTAGATTATTTTGGGGTTTTCTTTTTGGTGCCCATAGCAGCCCTGTTCTGATTTCTCCACATGATCTTGCTAATAATAGTATGAGCACAGCTAAGCCAGTCATTTCCTGATGTTTATTTTTCAGGGTGCAGCTCTTATGCTCAAACTTATCAGAGGACGATAGGGYTGCTTGTCATGGGCCCACCCCTTCCGTGCTCCTGGTACAACTGTTCTGTGTGTCTGTGGTTGCTTGAATTGGGGAACTGATCCAAGTTAAAAATAACTTGTGTGTAACTTCTTTGAATGTGTCAGAAGGATGCCGGCCTGAAGTGTAACACCACTGCTGTTGTGCAGAAGAAGTGGTGCCTGGAAACATTGTCCTTGTAGATCACACCACTTGCAGATGAGTAAATCATGCAAAGTTTGGTATTTTTCTTAGGATGTGGTTTAAGTGACAGTCAAGYTGGTATTACTGTGGGTTGCTGGAGAAGTAGGTAGTTGAGTTTTCTTTTCCCACTCTCTTCCTTCCTTCATCTTACTTCACCAACATCCTGGTGACTGCTGCTGGACAGTGAGTTTGTTCAAGTCACGGGTCTGACAAAAGAAAACTCTGGCCTCTGGAATACAATTTGCTCTCCTCCTTTATGCGAATGAAGGGGAAAGGAAGGGCTAACTTGTTTAAAGTCAGGTGGTTGACTGTGCTGCTGTRTGTTGGTAGATCTGATGCAAGGGATGTGTTGGGAGCCCACACACTGCAGGGACATGTCCGGAATTGTGCCTCTTGTGGGCTGCAGAGTTGRACTGGTCAATGTACACCCTGAAACTGCACTGCTGGTCTAATTTTATTTATTTACTAGCTTCTGACACACAGGACTACCCCACTGTCTTTCCTTCCTTTCTTCTCCTGCCTTCTGAACGTTTTGTAATCAGGTAGTTTCATGTTGCTCCATCTGGTGAAGTTAGAAGGCAGAGGGTTCCAAGATATGAATGCAAGATGAACTTTCCAGCTGCCCTTAACATTCTGCTGTGTTATGTTCTTTGTGTGTCTTCATGGCAGTATTTAGTCTGATTGAAAACTCACCTTGGAAACACTACCTACTCAATTAGAATAAAATCACCTTGTGATATATTATAYCTTGCTAGATAAAATATTGCAAATGGAGTTTATCTGTATCCTTRATATAACTGCTGTCTCTGTCCTAGTTAACATTTATAACAAATCTTTCCTGTTATGGAATTTTATAGGGATGTTTTGGATAGCACCATTTCGCTAGTTCCTTTCACTGCTCAGGATTAAGCTTTTGTAATACAGATCATCATCATGAATAATATCTACCAGCCTCTTGTACAGCTGAGAAACGTGTTGGGAATATCTTGGAAGAGGGGACTTTGTTGGTTTTTGTCCTGTTCTTGTATTTTTAAATACARGGTGGGGGCAAGTTCTGTCCTGAATAGCAGTGATGCTTATGACTGCCAGAGCTGGGCTGCTCTAATGATGTTCTGTTATCCTGGAAAAGAAATCCACAGGATGCTATCCTTAATACTAAGCGGATTAACTGTGTRTAAATGTTTCAATTAAAATTAACTGGCATGCTGACTGCTGCATCACATAGTTAATGTAGGAAAGCCTCTTGGCTTAATTGTATTCCTACATGCTGTTTCCTGGTAYGTGATAAAGCCAATATTTGGAATGGATAAACAGAATTGTATTTTTTTTTTGTTGGGTATCGGCTAACCTTTTTCAAATTTTAGCCAGCTTGCTGTGCTAAAGACTTTATGCTTTGAATATTTTCAGAGATAAGGCATGGGCTCTTTTCCTTAAGCCTTTTTCCAAACCGTGAGTGGAAGATGAGCTCTCTCGCTGTTATGATACAGCGACTGAACTCGCTGTATAGGACAGATGTACACACCTTGCTCTGAGCCAGACACGATGAAAGGCCATGGGCTTGTGTTTTGTGGGCTCTGACAAGCAGGGCACCTTTGAATCTGAAAGCTTTACTGGTTTAAATTCATCTTGACYATTAAACAGAAAGACTCCAAAGAAAATGTCCAGTGATGCTTTCAAGTGCTCTGTGTGTTGCTCTGTGTTTCCTCTGYTCCTCCTCAAGTCTCTGGAGATCACCATTTGGCCTCCTCCTGCTATGCCCAGGGTCTGTTGTTTGCAGTGGACTAAGAGTGTTTGCAGAGATGCTTATTGCGGCCCGGATGAAGTGGCTTAACTTGTCACAAACAAACCACAAACTCATTTGTACATCTGATTTGGCAGTTCATGTTAATTGCAGCAGGAAGCATGAGAAAMTTTAGGGCTAAAATTTTGCTTCTGAGAAAAATAAGCCTCCATGTGTGCTCTTGTTTATGTTCAAGAGAAGTCTACTTACTCAGCTCCAATGTTTTTATAAAGATGTCAGTGAATTTTAACTTCTGAGTGTGATTAGTACAGTTCAAGTTGTTTGGTTCCCTGGTTTTGATCTTGTTGCATGTTGGGATTTGCTGCCTTCCAAGTAAAGCTGGTAGAACCTTATCCTAATGCAGCTGTGGTCCAGTAGCTTTGTCTAAGCTGCTGATGAAGGTAGATTTAGCCCATGCCAATTGTCTGTCCCAAAGCAATTACTTTCATTCAGCCCCACAAATCTAGGAGGTGGTAACAGTTTAAGCAACCACAACTGTTTGTGAAGTGAATTGGTTTCAGCACTGATTGAGATTAAACCACACAAATGCACCATGGCCACTTCACACAGATTCCTTAGGCATGACGAAATGTAGCTGGGTCTGTTTTACTACAAGTGGAGAAAATCTGGTACTTTGTTAGCACTGTGGGAAGTCACCCAGCATTTAGTTGCTTGCCCTTCTTTGCCCGTCTCTTGAACGTGGCCTGGCTGGCCTCCCTGAGGTTGTTCTGGCCGGGGGGGACTGCTGAGGGCTGAGTTGCTGCATTTGTATGCAAAAATGCTGTAAGAAAGCTCCTCTGTATCCCTTGTGTTGTCTGGCACTTCTATTATTTCAGCTAGAGTGAAGAAGTCTTTGTGGGTGGAGAGTGATCTTTGAGGTAGCTAGAACCAATCCCACAGACAAAGTGGATACCAAGAATGAGACAATGTACTGGAGTTTTATTTTGGGACTACTTGACCTGATTTCAGGCAAGATTTATCTGGTTTTTAGCATTTTGGATTTGAGATGTATCAGAATGGGAAGAAGGATGAAATAAAATTTGGGAAAAACTGCCTGAGGAGAAATACACCTTCGTATTTTTTCTTGGCTAAACACCAGTCTGCAGAAAGCCTGTATCGTGGTCTTCAGTACAAAATTAGCTCTTCTCTCTCAAACTGTTGGGGATTCCTCCAGTTCCTCTGACAAATTAGGGTGTTGGCTGATGAGCAAGGTGTTGAACCATGACTGGCTTTGTGACTGCACTGCRCTGTGCATAGTTGGTCCCTGTCAGGATGTTCATTGCTGTAGGTGCCTTTTTCTCCCACCCTGCGGTGAGCAGGAGGTTGTTGTTGAACCAGGGGAGGCTCCCCTGCAYGCACCACACTGTGCACGTGGGCTTTGACCACAGAATTGTAAGGATGCTGTGAGTGCACACCATAGCTTGTGCCATGGCTATGAGAATTTAACCAAAAGAAAATTTTTAATGCCCCCTCTTTCTGACTGCTGGGCAAGGAGAAGGACTTAGGGTGTGTTTGAACTTTGCACTGCTAACAGCGATGCTTTTTTAACTTTGAGGGAGAAYGCAAAGTTGTGGTGGCAGAGTTCAGTGGGTAGGTTCCAGTGGTTTAAGTCAGCATGTTCTTGTTATAGAAAATAAAGAGCCAGTGGGATGAATTCTAAATCCTGCAGATGCTTAATGACAGGTTTCAGCAAACTTACGAACTCCTCAAGTATGTACTATACCAGAGCCAGACACCATGGGCAGTATATTTCAAAAAAATATTAGAAGTTGCCAGTGGAAGCTAAATTTTGAAAAAACATGAAGTCATTCGTGAAGGAGTCCAGGTTGGTTAAGTGTCATGTGAATTCAACTTATTTGTTGCAGCTAATGTTATATGTCTAGTGAGGAAAATAGATGCTAGCTACAAAGGCAAGTTTTGCATGCAGACAGGGGAAAGCTCTGTTGCAGGTTTAGCATGACATTCTGCTCAATGCATGTTTCATCTTTTTATGTGAGTGAGTCTTAAGTAAAACCTTTGAATCTTTCTCTTCCAGAATCGTAATGAAATAAAAAATGGAGCCATCCTTCGATTAACAACATCTCCGGTGAGTCACTGCTCTGTTCTTCTCCTTTCTCCTCCTTCAAAGTGAAGATTCGATTAGTAAATCACTGTGAGCTAATGAGTATACTTTTAAGCTTTATCCAGAATGTATCCCACAATCCTCCAGGACCAAAGGTTATGAGTTATGRAGGCAGGGATAATAACTTTGAGTGATATTTGGTGATACTGTTGGCACAACTGGGTGTTTTTTTCTGTCTCACTTCTCTTCCACTGCAAACAGCTTTCACATCCAAGATATCCCTCTTTTCCTGGTGGCATTACAGCCTCAAGTTGTTCTTTTTCTGCCCCAGAACTCAAAGCCAGGATGCCAGGAGGAAAGTCAGGGAGAGCTCTGCTGGGGGGCTCAAATCAGAGCTTTCCTGATATCTGGATTTGTGTTGAGTGAGTAGCAACTGTAATGTTAATATTTTACTGCAATTTCTTTGTTGGTTTTTTTTTTTTTTTTCCCCCACACCCTCTCTTTGCCAGCTCCTGAAAAGCACAGCAGAGTTGCTGGTTGCCTCTTAATGGCCTGTTTTCCTGCTGAGTTGAGCAGTGCTGCTGCCACATGCTGAAAGCCACTATTAGTCCTGGAAGATGTATGTCTGAGGCAGCAGCAATCCCATTTCCTTGCTGACAAATGTAGTTAGTGTGCCATTAAAATGGTTTACCTCTTCATGGTGGTGTTCTAGCTTCTGCAGATTCAAAACATTCTTACAGCCAAACTCTGCCACCCAGCAGTTTCTCAACAGAAAGCACTTCTCAGCAGCCAACTGGGCAAAGACAGGAGGTTTCCATTAGTCTTYGTCATCTTTTCAATGGTCATTATATACAAAGCTTTATAGACATAAAGAAAAAACCCAAATCCAGTGGTTTGACACCATGGCTCTGTCAGGCTCTGTGACTCCAGAGTCTCTTGGCAAATGTCACCAAAACAACCTTGTGCTTGGGAAAAAAATTCCTGGTGGAGTGCACCCCATCTGATGGAGAAACCTCAGAAAGAGACARCCCCAGCACCAGCTCCTTCTAACCTTTGGGACTTCTTTAAAACTAATATCCACTCCAGTACTGCCCAGATGCAGGATCTTTTGAAATCAAAACAACATCTGTGGTGAATCAAGAACCCACGTGGTCCAAATGCACTGCRTCATTCTTTTGTGTAACCACAACAYGGAGTAAGAGCATGAGACAGCCCATGGAATCCTCCCATCTCAAAACCCACAGCCAATCGCACCATGCAACCTGGCTGAAGAGAGGCTGTGCTCTGACTGACCTGTGTAGATGGCTGGTGGGCTCCATGATCACTGGTGCAAGTGGAAATGTGACTACAAACACAAAAGAAAAATCTTGGGTGCAGAAATGACAATTTCTACTACTACCAGTGGTCAGGAAGGTGGGGCTTTGCACAGGGCTATCATCTAYTTGTTCTGTTTCTTTGGGGATGTGCCTTAGGATCAGTTAACCAAGGCAAGAGTTCTTAGGATATTGAGGTGTTGCCTAACAAATGGACCACTCTGGCACTGCCCTGCAGTTTCAAGTGACTTAGCCATCCTGTTTTAAAATAGAAGGCTGATCTACTCTATTCTTCAATAGTGATATTTATGCCTGAACCACTGCTAATTTTCATACTGCCTGATGTATTAAAATTTTTTGTTAACTTTTTCCCAGAATCAAAGGTAGCTTGGAAGGTTTTGAAGGAACGGATTGGTATTTGTCAGATTAGCAAGTATTTGTATTCTTTAAATTGGTATAATGTGAAGTTCTGCATGCCCCACCCTACAACAGTCTCTTTGTTTTTTAAAGAACTGCCCAAGTGGTCATCATGGCAGTAGCTAAAATAGATTAAAGGCCTCCAAGCTGTGGTTTTTAAAACTAGTGGCCCACACAATGCTTGTCATTTACCCTAAAAAGCTAACAGGCAATCTGTTTCCATATTTCCTCTGAAATTCTGTATGAGAGCAAGAGTAGTTGGAAGAGATAATGTGAAGAACAGGCTGCGTGATACACTGCTACAAAATGGGAAAGATGCTTTCCTAGTWGTTACTGCTGGGTGAGAAGTGTTTTTCTCATCATGTGAAAACATTAAAATTCTGAATTCCCCCCACCCCTGGTGTTTTTTCTATCCTACAACCACATAAAGCTGAAACTATCTTTCCTCTTCCCCCCAAAAACTATGATCATACCCCTCCACCTTAAAAACCTTTATGAAAAGGTGCAGGAATTAGGAAAGGAGAAAAAGATTGAGAGAAGTGAAGAGGAGCCACATGGATTATGTAGTTTTTGGGATGTGTCCCTGTAGTTTCAGAGAGGCCTGAGCTGCCTGCTTCCTGGCTATGCTCGGGGGAGAAAAAAAAAATTGTCCTGAACATCACAAGCCTTTTGAGGAAACTTTTTTACTTGAAGAGTTGAGAGGAGTTATGTTGACCAGTTCTGAAGGCTGCATGAACTTAAAATGCTTTTCTAGTCCTTTATTTTTATGCAGTTTATTACCGTGACAGCCAACAGTCTGTCTGTACTCTTTAGAGTTGCATGGCCTGAGTCATAGAARTTTCAGTGAGAAGGATGAAATCCAATCTTCTTGAGTTTTGTTGTCATTAGCCTCAAATTATTTATTGCTCATGTACCCAGAACTATTAAAGATTAGAAAGAGAGAGGAAAGAAAGGCAGTTTTATCTAGGAGTAGTAACCCAGCATTTTTGGGTTGACTTTTTAAAAACGAAGACTTGAAATCTAACTCTACGAATATAAATGTTAAATACTTTCTCTTTTTAATCTCGAATTTAGATTATTTTGTGCACCTATACAGGGACCTTTATCTGAAAAGCATTGTTAATACTGCAAGGGCAGAACTGCAGTTATGGTGTGCTGCTAAATCCATTATAAATGCTTGCCTTGAGAGATTTACAATGTGCCTATTTTAAATTTCTTTGAGTTAAAAGTTTGCAAACGCCAGTCGATAGGCCTGGTGGGAATTTGAACTGCTTCTTTGTTTCCRTAGGTCTGTTTGCTAAGTTTGTGAGATTCTCTGAAAGACTGTTTTTTTCTAAACAATGCTATTTTTTTTTCCTCTATAAACCGCTCACCACACAGACACACTGTTTCCTAGGTAACTTGAGTGCAGATTGAATTTCTCTCATATTATCTTTGTTCCTATATCATCTTTCTTATTTATTTTAACCTCTCTTATCATCTTTCTAACCAATTCTTTGGGCTATTGTGTGTTTTTGCAGTTTTCCATGACCTGTTTTCCCCTTTTGTCCATTTGCATTTCTGAAGGGACTCATGAAAAGTTTCTTATGCAACACTTCTTTGTATTTGCACATATGTGACAATTGAAATGCTGTATTGCTGTTGTCTCTTTTGTGATAACCATATTCCAGTGCATGATGGGTAGGTGTAGAAATGAGCTGTAATTGCTCCCGAGTGTGAGGCTGATCCGAAAGGACTTTTGTGTCCTGCAATGCAGCAAACAGTCCAACTTTTAGTGTGTGCATCTRCAGGATTCCTTCAATGAGATCCTTCTTCAAATGATTAATCATATTAAAAAGATGCTCAAATACTGGGAAAAATAAATTGAAAGAATACTGCAAGGGCAGTAGGTTTTTTTTTAATTTAATACTTTTTAAACAGGACTGATTATTTGAGCACTCACTGTTTATTTAAAAGCAGCTTCTTGGACACTTACAAATTGCCTTGCTCTTGAACTGTGTACCTTAAACACTGAATTAAGGGTTTTTCTCTGATTTGGTATCTGTGGTTCTGATCATTTGCTTTTGTCAAGTTTATTTTGATCCCTGGGTCAGAGATCACTTGACTTCTCAAACCTGTAAGTTGTTTGTAGGCAGATGTATTAGTATTTATAGCATGAGCAATTGTGTAAATAAAGATGTTTTATAATAGTTATCTTTGTATTTTCTCTGAATGCCTCCACAGATAGGAGGAACATGTTTTTTTTTATTTATATGTGATCTAAACAGACAAGGAAGCGTGAAGAGTTCTTTAACTTATTTCTGCCTATACATCTGAATCCTCCAAGTAAAAGTTTGAGGAAATAGCAATCTTTCTTGAGGAAATTGTAATCTTTGATCTATGATTGCTTTAATATGTGCTTGGAGTTCTGTAAATGCATAATTTTCTGCAGTTCTAGCCTTTGATTGTGATTATGTTTACCATGTAATGGTGAATTAGTTGCCAATTGAACCTTACAGAAGAAGCACTGACCATGGGGGTCCATMAGCCACTTTTATATTTATCTGCTTATAGTGGATTTGAGAAGWGGARTTGRGTTTTGTCTTTTCATAGATAAAGGTTTAATCTGCTGTTTTCAGGTTCAAAAGGCATATTTTGAATAGTAATTGTCCAAGATTGTTTGAAAGATTTTATTTTGTATTCTGTATAGAAGACCAGCATATGTCTGGTTAATAAGTTGCTTTTAAAGTTTGGGCAAAGTATTCARTAGCAAAGAAATAATAATTTGATCAATGGAATCCCTTGTTAGGGTGATCCTGCGATTCTTAGCCTCCAAATGGCTATTTGAGTCYCTAAGAAAGTCACATCCTGGACTTAGGTCATTAGTTTTCTCTTTAAGCTGACAATCTCATCAAGCTGCTCCTTTTAAGCACTGCTACTCCCTAAGGGCAAYGTCTCTGGATGTCCTTGGAGCAAGTCATTTAAGACTAGACATGCAGCTTATGCCAACTTGACAGGCTTTTGAAATTCTGGGACTTCAACARCACACGTTTTACAAGCTTCCCATCTTCATTCCTTCCTTTCCAAAGAGGAGAGCAGTTAATTTTGCCTTTCATTTGCTTGAGCAGCCATATTTCTGGTAATTCCCTCTAATGATTCTTAGTTGCAAAGGTTTATATATTTTTATTTTTCCTACCTGAATGATGTTTTAGTAAGAATGCAGACATGGCAGCCAGCTCTGCTATTGTTTTAATGAGCTGTGCTCTCTGTCCATCCACTGAGGGCTTGTAAATCATTAAAATAGCTCCCTGGTAAGCGCTCAGAGTATATTTCATCCGGGTTTCGTTTTTTAATGCAGTCATAAATGAGCTGTACATTGCATAAGCATGTATGAGTGCTATGGCAACAAGAATTAGAAGGCTTGTGAGAGCTGCATGGTGTTCACCAAGGCAATATTTTCACACATCAGGCATTTGGGATGACAAYAGACAATATGACTTTTGTCCGTGTTTCCAGTGAGACATGTGCCAGCACTCTCACTGAGAAAAATATTTGTTTATCTATTTAATCAAGATGTACTCTGCCATTTGTCTGTTCTTTTCTCTTCCAATAGAAGGAGCAAGGTTTATTGGATGCAGTGTCTTGCAAAACTTGTTTAATTTAAGAAAACTGCAAYTGTGTGTAAACTTTGCTGATGGAACATTGGCATTGTCAGATAAAGCCTTTGATATTAGTAAGCACTGKTTTATGTTTAAAATGGGGCTAAAACACTTCTGTAGCATGGATTTTTGTGCTCTGTAGAAGGTTCCAAGCTGTCTCTGMTCTAAGACAATATTTTGGTTTTAGTCTGGTGAATTTCAAAGCTCTCACTGACTGCAGAGGAAAGGGGTTTAACATATCTCAGTTGATAGGTTGGTCCCACTCAGGCTGCTGTTGTGCAGTGCAGGTGAGCTGCTGATACACGTCCCTCTCCTGGTATTCCTGGGTTTGGTGAGAAGGGGGGTTAACTCTTCCCATGCTTGGTTTGGATACATGTGTGATGGAAGTCTCACTGGCTGACAGCAGCAACTCACCACCCCCAGATGTTTCTGCTGRGGGCAGGAATGTCTTCTCCAGAGGAAGAGTGAACCTGACCATAAATATGTTGTCAATGTGTCTGAAGACAAAGTGTTGTTTACGCATCACAGTGTGTTGTGGAGGGGTTTGGAGGAGAATGTTCTCCAGGCTCTACTCACATGTTTTTCTTGCTTGCTGTTGTGCTGCACAGGGAATTACAGTCCCCATCCCTCTGGTCACATCTCTGCTGCCCAAGATTTTCCCGCTCAGATTTATTAGTAGAGCTGCTCAGTCACACCAGTTGTTTTGTTTACTTTTCCTATTTGTTTCATTTTCACTGAATCCAAGAGCTTTCAAAGAACAGGGTTCCCATGGRAAAGTGGAAGAACTGTATCATTCARTAGGCAGATAGTGGAYRTGGTAMCTTCCAAGAACTATGGCAGGTAGGAGAAAGCCACGTGCACAGATTTGATAGGTTTAAGGTTAAATTTGGGCAACCATTTCCAAAGTCAGGGGAATGCAGGTGCCATGGCAGTAATGAAGATTTTCCAGAGTGTTTCTTTTCTGAGGTGAGCAGGARTTCAGACATTGCATGCTGTCARAGAAACAGTAATGTTTMGAGAATGTTTTGCATCTCTGAGTCYTCCTGCATGGTTACAGTGGGGAGTCTGGAGTTAGAAAGGGCTCCATGAAGGAGGTACTTTGGTAGGGTAGGAGTTGGCTGTAGAATTGTTTCAGGCAATAATAATAGTGAATTTTTGTAGCTGATTATAGAAGAGTACTTTTACAAAGCTTTCTTCATTCCCTCTGATGAAAGGAGAGGGCTGGAGGAAGTATTCTGTGGTTATCCTGAAAGATGAAAGTCAGTGGTATCTATTTTTACTTTCACAGGCTTTGACAAGTGATTTACCCTATCACCTGCCTAAGCTTGAGAGAATATTCTCATAGTTTCCATTAGGACAGACAGTGCCATTACAGAGACAYWGTATAAGCCACTSTCTMCCCATTACAGCTCTAATCCATTGGTAGAATAGGTAACTTAGAGTGGCAGAAGGACCTTTGGATTATAGGATTCTGTCTTTTTACAGGTGATGCAACTGCTATGGCTGCATCACCCTATACTTAGGGAATAAAAAAGCTCAAGACTGGAGATTTTCCCTTTCTTTTCAATTTTATCTTAACTGAAGAAGTTAACCACAGTCACACTAACTAGAAGGTATTTCCCCCCATACATTTTCCTTACCACATGTGTTCTGGCCAAATGCTGACTGGAGACCACACATTCATTTTTCTTTCGAAAAGCAAGATGTAAAAAACCTTGCTGATATTGGAGGACATTGGGACCTTTAATTTATTAATGTTTTTGAAGCAATCGAAGTCACATAGCTAAGCATCTGTATCTGTAACAACAAGGTGCTGGTTTTATTTCTGGGTTCCTTGTTTAAATGTTCACTTGCACTAAAAATGACTGCTTTCTCAGAATCTTGATCTTTAGACATGACTATCTCTGGGAAGAGTACATTCATTGCTTGAACAGAAAAGGAATTGTCTTTCAGCAAAGCTTTTTCTTCTATATTTCTTCTCCAGCTGAGAAAGAATAAGCATCATTTCAGAGAAAATAACTCTGAGSAGAATTTACATTTAATTTGTTTTTCTAATGACACATAGCCTCTCATTCACATTTCCTTGGGTGCAGGTAAGAAATGAATTTTGGAAATACCTCTATATGTAGGGAGGAGGATTATTTTTCTAAGAAAGTATAGTCTAGCTAGCTATGAACTGAAGCTTTTGGGTATTCTGTTCAGRTGAGTGAAAGCATCAAATTGAAAATGTGAGATGTATTTTAAAGTATTTGTGTGGCTAAAGAGAGAAGAAATTTARTATGCATTATTTAAGTATTTCTTCRGCTCTTTATCATCAGTGTCCAYTTTGAATTTCACTATCTCATSCTCTATTTGAAACATTAATGGGTAGAATAGCATAACATGAGGACATTGAGCATGCATAAAGGTGTATGACAGATAATATCATAGTATTATGTGGGAAGCAATTATTCCTGCACTCCTTGTTAAGAGGGTACWGGAGTGTTTGAACTGACTGAACAAAAGAAGAGGGGGAGGAAGGCGCAGAAGGTCTGAAGTTGATCTCTATTGATGAAACATGGTTAGGACAGTCTAACCATGGTCTGTGTTGCTAAAGGTGATGAGAAGCGTGTAACCTAAGAGCTGACAGGAAAAGAAACTGCCACTATTATTTTACAGAGATTGTYTAATGCAGTTGGTTTTATTTGCATTTCTACTTTTATTGGTGTGACACAAAAGCTCTTCAAGCCAAAGGCTGTCTTTGGTAATGCTCACATTTTGCCTGAGACAATGGGACATCTATCCATTGCTCAGCTGATATTCTGCAAGGGTCCAATTATAGGTAATAACAGAGTAATACATGAGTAATATACTTTTACAAAAGTAATTTGCATTTGAGTTACTTAACCATTCCTGAGCGTGGAAATGTTAAATATCATTAACACTGATATTTTATTCACAATTTTCATTGTAACAAAAGSTGTTTTGTTGTTTTTATTTTGTGTGGTTTTTTTTTGTCTCCTAGTCTCAAAATGCCCAGCAGCTCCATGAGAGGATCCAATCTTCCAGTATGGATGCAAAGTTAGAAGCATTGAAAGACTTAGCCAACTACTCACGGGATGTTACGTTTGCCCAAGAATTTATAAATCTGGATGGCATTTCCCTCCTAACGCAAATGGTTGAAAGTGGCACAGAGTAAGTATTCTGTTTAAACTCCTTCATTGTGGGGTGATATCATGATCACTTTCTTGGTCCCTGAAGTATTTCTGTATACAGGTTCTAAAATTATATAAAATTAAATATCTCAAGAGTTCTGGGCTGCTAGGATAGTATATCAATTACCAATGAGCTTTCTTCTTTTTTTTTTTTTTTTAATTTCCCCTAACAATGGGCTGGTCAGGCCTGGGGATGAGAGAAGTAGGAAGACACAAATACCCCCTGTGCCAGAAAGTTCTGGGAGTCCATGATCCTAGTTTTTTCTCTGCTCATTGGAATTTCAATAAGCCATTGATAGTACAGGAATGTAATCTGAAAACTTTGTTTTAAATTTTACATTATTGAGAACATGTGGGTAAAATCTACATGTAAGAACTGTTTTACTTTATATCTATTTTTTATTGTTTTGATTCTGGATGGATTTTTTTCAAAATAGCAATGGTGGGTTTTGACATGAAATTGAAAGATGACCTCTAAAAATACACTTATTCTTTACCAGAACACCTTACTAAATTTTACCATCAGTGAAATTCAGGACCACAGTCCAGAGAAAGTATCCATTGGCTTAATGTGGAGGGTGCAGCAGAAGAATATCCACTGGATTGCTCCACTACTAAATTATGTTCTAACAGTAGGCATTTGCTTTCAAGTAAGAGATTTGCAGTGAGTGTCAAGCTCTGCTACACAGGAAGAAATCAACAATACCCACCCCATATTCTGAGGGAAAGAAAACTGAAATCAGTTCAAATCCCCTCACAAATGTGATCATGTTCCCTTGGATTCGAGGAAGTAAATAGTGTTAGGTGGTAAAGTAAAAGTAGTAAGTGGTCTTTGAAATGGAGCACCAATGGTCTTGGAGGATCTTGCACAAGATATTCTCTGGATTTTCCACAGAAAAAAATAACTACTTTCTAGAATCCAGTAGTCCACAGACTGGACAGTGTAAAAACGTGCTTTCATTGGTCCCCGCCCATTATATACTTAATGGCTTATTGGACTCTAAATCCTTATTGTCTGTCTACATGTGTATTTTTGATTTCCAAAAGCTCATGGTTTCATCTTCAGCATTTTGGGGTTATGGTCTTTATTTTTTTGCAGTGATGTGGTCTGTGGCGCACATCACATGTTATGCCACTTAAAAAAAAATTGCTTCTAGATACCAAGAAGCAACTAGCCTTATATTCTTGTGGTATTTGTTGTTTATGGACCAAATTAAGTTTTAAAGCAATGAAAAGCTTAAGCTGGTGTAAGCACATGTACACAGTTGCTGTATTAATGAAAAGAATTCTAAATGGACAGGCTCACATATGCCTGTAAAGATCAGAACACAGGAAAATTAACAGTCACTGCCCTTGTGGTTTATTTCATCATGACTTTATTTAGGTTAAATGGTTTAACTTGCTCCACTGCTGAAGATATTTAAACAAATGCACTTCGTTTTGTATTGAAACAGATAGAGAACATTCACATTTTTTATAAGCACTTATTTTAGCTGCACTAAGGCTAAAACAAGTGCCTCCTCACCCTTCAGATGTGTTTGTACTGGGGTTTTGTAGCTGTGGTATGAGCCAAGCTGTAGCAGACTGGTCTGGATTAAAAATAAYTTTTTGGGAGGGAAACTACTAAAGGCAGCAGTACTGTTGAAAGAACTGCCTAACAAATTACACCCTGTAATAAGTCGTGACCAATGGTATAAGATTTCAAACCACACAGCAGGCTTGTAAACTGGACTTATAAGCAGAGTTGATTGTCTTTAAAAAAAATGTTTTATTTTGTAAGTGGCTTGCATTTTGAGGGATTTAAAGTTTTTCTTTTTAGCTGATGTGATGTGTCATCGAAGATGCACTGATTGATCTACCTGGCTAATGTATTTATCAGTGTTTCTGTCTGTGGGGAGAAACACTCTGAAGTTTGGACATTGGACAAAGACTCAGACAGTAGGAGTTTCCAGCAGATTCAMGTGCTGATGAGCTCTCAGTACTCACTGCAGTCTTTCCTGTTCAGCAGCCTAGACATTCTGCAGCTCCTGAGGGTGTCAGMAGGGCAGGTTTTTCCAAGTCTGGTTTTGCAAAGGGAGTTGTAAAGCAAGGACATCTGTGCTGTGCTGTACATTCCCTTCTGCTTTTGCACTGTGCATCACTGGCTGAGAAGTGCATATTTAACAGAACTTGGGACTTAATGAAAGGAGCAAACATACACAGGCACAGCAGCCTAAGCCTGCCACAGTGCTGCTGTTTTCCTTTCTCATCTCACTTCAAGGTACTGAATCTGTTCCCTCACGTCAGCGTCTGTCACTCAGTGTTGTGTCAGCCCTCTAAGCCAACAGACAAACTACTTTCTCAAAAGAAAGAAACTTTTTTTTTTATTTAGTTTCGTGCCCTAGGTTGTCAAAGAAAGGCAACTGGAGTCAGTCAGTTGTCCTTTTATGTTCTCTGTTCCTGTTTTGGCTTGGGCTTTGCACTGCTGCTAACAAGAGGTCCCACACAAGGTGCTCATAGAACAGATAAATCAAATCGAAGGCCTCCTCACCATTAGCTCTCACCCTAGGCTCAGCACCCTCAGCAATATGGCCCTGTGGGCTGTGCAGCTGACCAGGTCACCAAAATGCTTCAGAACAAAAAGCTCTCTCTCCTTTGCCCTGCACCTGTGGTTATTTCAGCGGCCAGAGGTGAACCTGCACAACTATGTTAGCATTATAAAGGGCAGGGGGCAGGTATTAGAGGAGGAATGAGGAGACAGAAATTTCTGGGAGGGGCAGAAAMTTGATTCATAGCCCAGTTTTAGAAAACAATGTATTTTATAAAGATAGGTTTAAGGTAAATCTTCTCTGTGGAGTTATCTTAATCACCTTGGTGCTACTCCTGTAGAGCCAGCCTTGTTTGAACGAGGCTATGGCTCACCCATACAGCTGAGATAAACCTAAAGGCTGCTGAGAGATGGTCCAGCTCCCGTCCCTTTTCTCCCATTTCTTGTGTGCTACCCCTGTTCTTCAGCCCAGTCCTGCTTTCTTCCAGGAGCTGGTTCCAGAAGCTGGTTCTTGTGTCTGCTGCTTCACAAAGTCAATCCAGCCAGCTAACYTATTGCAAAGTACATGATTCTGTTAGGGACTGCTCAGGTAGGGAGCAGAAGAAGAAACAAGAGAGGAAGTGGGCATGAGTGGATGCAGAAAAGGCCCTTTTTCTGTGGCTGCAGACCATTACACTGGCCTAGGTTGTCACTGAGCCACAACCTGGGAGCACTCATGCTGTGAAACACTGTGATAGTGGTGGCTGTCCCTGCTCTTGTCCCACCCTCGGGACTGGCACTGAGGCTCTGGGGGAACAGGAACGGGACATTCCCTATGGGGTGGCTGCTGCTGTCCTGCAGGGATGCCCTCTGCATGCTGTGCCAGCTGCCTGTGGGTTAATGCAGCTGGGAACAGCCCTACATCTGTAAGCCCGGGCTGAGTGGCGCCTCTGTTTGTGGTGTGCTGCAGCTGTGCTAGAAATCGATGAATTTTGTTAATTCAAGCTTTATTCTCTATTTTCCCCAAAGGGCCAGGCAGTGCTCATTAGAAGTACCAYCGTGTGCAGTGCAAAGTTGCTCTGAGGCTTTCTTTGCACATGGAATTCATGTTAGAGGCAGCTCTTAAGTTATAATTTGAGTGTAATCAAGTTTTAGTGGGTAGCCTCTGGAAAACAGGACTCCATCTTTTATATACCTTACACTGTTATTTGGACTCCATCTTTTATATACCTTACACTGTTATTTGCACTTATTTACAGTTGGCTCTGTTTATTGTGCTACTTTGTCATTATTTCAGTGCAGCTGATAAAAGCACAGTGACCAGAGTAAGAGAATRTAAATCCCTGGATTTCTAGTTACTTCTGCTTCATTTTGCAGGTGATGAAAAGAAGTAGTAATATAAAAAGTTGACAAGAACTAGCTGTGTTTCCTAGTTAGCTTTCCATAGGTTATATTCCTGAATATCRAAGAAAATTAGAATGTGTCAGAGAATAGAGGGTGGTAGGCATGGTGTGTGCAAGGACAGAGACATAGGGGTTGCTGGTAGGCAGATTGTAGGGTACATGGGGCCCTAGTGAAGCTGAGAGTGCATCTTGTCAATGTGAATATATTTRTATCAGCAGAGATGTAGTGTCTCAGAAGCTGTCCACATGTATCTTGATCTTGTTGATTGAGATGGCTTATCTTGTTTTTCCTTCAGGCTCATTCTTGCTTCCACAGCATTGCTACAAGTCTTATTAACTGAAAAAGAAAAAAGAATACAGTTTTATGTTTATTTTTATGGTTGGGGTGACCTATAAATTATAGAAGAGACTAGTTATGTCATGAAGAACAAGTAAATGCTGATTACATTCTATAATTATCCGTGATGTCCAATCATTTCTCAGACTGGGCATTTGTATCCCCAGAATGAGGTGGGTGTGTGMAGGCAGGAATTTTTCTTTTCTGAGGCTTTTCAGAAAGACATTTCCATAATTCTCCTAATGCTAAATGTTTTTCTGAACCCCTAGTGGGTGCCTATTGAAGAGGAGCTGACTGTGCAGTCTGTCTGCTCTGATGTACAAACTGGCTGAAGGGGAAGCACAGGGGTGTGCTGCTTCTGTGCCCCACTCAGAGTGAAACACCCTAAAATGGGAYACAAAGTGAGCAATGCTGCTGACTCCTAGATTTCATAATGATTGATAAAAAATACRTTCAGGAACCAAGCTGGATGAAAGAATCATGTCTTCTTGGTACCTCACCTGCGATAAAACCATTTTCTCATTCAGAGCTGTGTTCCATAATCGAGCCTAGAACTTTGTTCTCGAAAATCATGTCTGTACAAATAGTCTTTCTGATGCAGCAGAAGACTACTAAAGTTGTGGAGTTATTTTCTGGATATGTCAGAAGATTGTGTGACTAGGACAGACTCTCAGCCTTCCTTAGAAGGAAAAAAAATTCTCATAGTGCCTTATAAATCAAGAAAAGGAAAACATAATTCACATGCTGTAAATATGGAAAGACCAAAGAGTTGATAAAAGGAATCTGTATGTATTAATAATAAGGGTGATCTCATGACTGGCAGGAAAAGGAGGAAGGCCTATGCAGACTTTTCAGCATTTTTTTAAACTGCCATTTTCCTGATCTCTATGCCTTGCCATTTGGCT
>NW_026623315.1:2453792-2456986 GCF_030028575.1 Malurus melanocephalus | reverse complement strand
AGACTACGCTAAGCCTAGCTGTCATGACAATAACCAGAACAGAATTGTTTCTGCTACTGTTCAGAAGATTGTTCTCCAGACACCTGCTTCATCTATGAGGCTGTGCTGAGCAGCTTTATTGTTGTCAGCCAGGCACAGGAACATTTTAGTTGATGCTGCTAGGACAAGGTTGCAGATAGCCCTGGCTTTAATTGTGAGAGAGTAAGAGAGTTGTAATTGCTTAGTGTGCAGATTGCAGAAAAAAAAAACCAAAACCTTGCTTTAATGTGATAGTTGTTAAATTTTGCCATCTTCTTACTGGAAATAATAAATGCAGCCAGACCAAGTTTGTGTAACTTTCCAAATAGATGTATATTTGTATGGGTTTTGTGTCCTGACTAAGAGGAGCCTTCTATTGAGCACATCCAGTTGCAGAGCTGGCTGCTGTACAGCTGGAAGTCTCTGAGAGATCAATTGTGCATGCTTTAAGGACAAATTGCATTGTTCAGTGAAATTCTAACTCTTGGCTTGTCTTRCAGAGATAATACTGTACACCAGCCCAATGGAAAACTGAGGACAGATGGGTTTGGAGTTTTTCCGACTTTAGCACAATTTTTGGGACAGTTGCTCAAATACCTGCTGGTGGTTTTTTCCATCCCAGTCTGATGAGTATTTCAGCAGCACTGTCAAAACGTTTAAGCTGCCCTTGCTCACAGTAACTTGTTCCTGTCCTGCTTCATCTGGAGAATTATACCAGTACTCTTTCTACMAAGCTGGAATGGAAAATTGGTGTAGGTTATGAAAAATGACAGTAGAGGCTACTTTTAATACAATATTCCTTAAGCCAGTTTAGTTTAACGTTGCACCAGAACGTGCAAGCACAGCTCTCTAGATGAATGGAAAATGAATTTTCAGAAGATATGAACTATACTGAGCTAGTAGKTTTTTGCCACTATATAAAGCAGTGCTTTTCCACCCTTCCTGGCTACTGGCTGTGTAGTACCTGCTCCATTTCTGGTTCAGCTCCAATGCTTATTTGACTCCTCAGTGATGCAATTCAATTTGCTAAACTGTCAGACACTCAGCCAGCCAATGGAGGGAGRAAATTCATTTGCATTTTTGACAGCACAGGGTCATTAAACAGGCTCAAATATTCCTGTGAAGCTTCACCTGGAAGCATAGATTACTTAATCTGACATTGCTGCCAAAATCCATTCTTGTCCAACAGGGGTTTTATGCAATCTTCATTTCTTAGTTCTTCTGTAATGTCGGGAGAGGGTGACTATTGTCAATGAGGCAGAAATCCAAAAAGGTGTATAAAATCAGGTGATCCTACTGTACCACTGTGGAGGTGGGAAAGGCAGCAGAATGAGAAAGGGCTGCAGCCCTATCTTTCAGTGTAATTTCCATAAGGAAAGAAGGTGGAATAGAATTTTTTTCTTGAGTGGCTTTTTTTGTTGRTTTACTTTTCTCCTGCTTGCTCTATTTTGGGTTTGTTTCCCCATCAATCTTCAGGCTTGGATTACACCCTCCCTCTCAGCACACACAAGTACAATTTTTCCTATATCCTTTACATATGCAAAGCACACACACTGTAGACTTTAGATAAAAATCACAGAATTGTCTCACTTGGAAGGGGCCCAGAAGGATCATTGAGTCTAACTCAATGAGTGAACAGCCCATACAGGGATTGAACCCAAACATTGGTGTTATTAACACCATGTTTTCACCAACTGAGCCAATCTCAAGGTCATCTGAGGGTGGAACTGTCAATGATCACATCTTTGGAGGGAAGAGAGACAGAGCTGCTGGTCCCATCCCCCATCCGAAATGCTATTTCTCCAGGCTTGAATTTCTTATTTTGCCTGGGTTTGAGAATATTAACATTTAAATGACCCCTTTTAAATGGTGATATAAACACCCTGTTGACAGAAACAGGGATGAGGAGAGGAGGCAGTTTTACTGGGTTTTGTTTGGCAACCTTTTGTAAAATGTTATAAAAAAGTAACTCTAAAAGTGGATTTATATTTCCAAATATTCTCCAGAGAACCAAGGTGGGCAAAATGCATTTTTAATTTTTTGTTAGCTCCAGTCAAAATTGTAGTATTTGAGAAACCAACAAAAATAAGGGGAAGGGCTTAAAATCTCCACTTCTGTAACTTTCCAGGATGTTTTTGTCTATTGGACTGTGGTATCTGTGGGACGTTGTGGTGGCTGTGAGTAGTCTGAGGACTTCTGTGTAACTTGATAGTAATTTTTGTAGTTTATTCCAGGTCAAAGTGTATCCTAGATTGCAGACAGAAGCCAGAAATATGTATTTTTGTATTTGTCTTGTCACTCTCCAACATACTACCTGTTGTCTAGACTGCAGGTTATCCTTGTGTTCGCCTAAAAGCAATTGTCAAATAGCACTTTAATGTGGTTAGCAGGTCGTTCATCCATCACCCCATCAGTGTTTCTGAAGAGGAGGAAGTTCTTGTGAATGTCTTCCACCTTTGGTAACAGTGGCTTTCTCTTTTTCTTTTCACTGCATGAAAAGATTTTATCCTCAGTGGTGCTTTTATACAATCCTGCATGTGTTCAAACAGTGCAGGCTCAGAGACATTTGTTGTGCACAGCAGTGTGRCTGCTTTAGCTCTTGGTATTGTTGGCTTCAGTGGGTCCATGCTGGCTTCCACAATGGGACTTTTTGGTTGTTCTTRTTCTCCCCAGTGCAGACAAGCCCTTGCACTGTGGGTTACCCTAGCTGGGGTTTAGATTTGGAGGATCTCTACTCTTTGAGCAGTAATTTTGGCACATGAACACATAGGAGTTGATTCAGTCAGGTCCTGGCTAAGCTGGTCTCCATTGGAAGCTGCTCAAGRTGTAACCTGCAGCATTTGAGCAAGTAGTAAGTCTGTTTGGGTTGAGAAAGTCCAAAGGGAACTTCTACTCTTTGGGATTCAGTTGGAAGTGTATTACAAAGTTCTTTGAGGTCAAACAGGGAACATATTATGGTAACAAAATGTCTAACCTGGTAACTTGTCATTCATGTTTATTTTGCATTATGTTGGCATTTGTTTTGAGATTTCTGCCTGAGTAAAAATCGCTGGTTTTGTCTTTCACCACTATGCAATCTCAAACTTTCATAACTGTTATTCTGTTTGCCCTTATGATATTCACTTTTTGGCAGTGGTTTTGTTCCCTTCGGTGCAAGTGCAATTGAGGGATAGTTT
>NW_026623315.1:2421183-2453768 GCF_030028575.1 Malurus melanocephalus | reverse complement strand
AAAAAAAAAAAAAAAAAAGAAGTATTGAACTAATTACAGTGTCTAGATAGTAAGGCATTCAGCATTTTTGACCACACCTCAGTAACACACCAAGAAGGGGTTTACAGAGCTGTTTGGTTACCACCACAGAGTCAGCCCTCTGCAAGAAACAAATAATGTATATATAGAAAGAGGAAAGCTGATGGAAGGAGTGGACTGTACTTAGTTCCCTTCCAGGCTGACTTGCTGGAAGGACCAGCTCAGCTCTCCCTTGGTGACTTAGCATGGTGGGTGAATATGAGAGGAACTCCTGCTCATGCCAGGTGCTTCTCTATTATGTTTTGGTTGGATGAGGGATGAAAATAGCATGTATTGCTTTAGAGAACAGCCTCCATCCACGTCTTCAGTGGTAAAAGTCCATCTATAATCATGTGTTGTTGCAACATTTGATGTCCTAGATTGATTGCTGCTCTAGTCACACCAAAGCAATAAAAATGAGTAGAAATTGTTTGATTTAATACAAATGGCTACCTTTCCTCTGAAGTCAAAATTTTCCGTCTTTGTATTGCTTCACCAGAAAAGTCTTGTATAATTCAATTACTTCTGCATATTATTCTAATTTACCATTTTCTTTTACTTTGCACAATTTCTGACCTCAAGTTAACTGATTGCTGATTAACTCAAGATGGATAAGAGTTCGATAAAAGCTAAGAGAGTTGCTGTCTAGATGTTTTGTTTTAGGACTTAGATGCTTGTTCTTTAATCCCTGTCTCAGTCATGGAGAAAATGGTCCTGATTAGAGTCTGTTGTGAAAAATCTCTGACAAAGCAGAGTTTGTCCTCTGAAATGCTATCAGTTTGCAAAACCACACTTGTTTCTCTATCAGAAAAACACAGCCCTAATTTCAAGTTTGTTTGCTGCTTACCCAAAGTCAGCACCTGGAAGAAAAGGAGCATTTTAAAAACTGGCTTTGGAAGAGGGCTATGAAGTTTGGCTGACGTGCTGCAGAAGCTTGCAAGGATCCATGCACATTTGGGAGATGGCAAAACCCATTTGTGGTGGTGATTGTTCTTGGTGGTTTAGCAGAATCTGCCACAGCATGGAAGCASTTAGTTTGCAGAAACACAGGAGTGACATTCTACTGAAGCTTGGATCTCCTACTGTGGAAAATGTTTTGAATTTTGCTTCTCATAAAAGCATGCTGAGGGTATTTTCCCCTGCTTTTAAGGCTATCTGATCATCAGGATGCTTTTTGTTTATTTATTATTACTGGCTACATAGACAGATGTAGCACAAAAGAACCAAAGTCTTGAAATGCAAGGAGAAAATCACTTGACTGATTTGAGTTAGGCTGCAGCCCAGTCTGCGCTTGGGTACATGATAAACTGTGCCAGTGCTATTTTCAGGCATGAGTATTGCAGTTCACAGCTGGCAGAGGACTTCAAACCACTGCTGCTGTGGTGTTCTCTGTGTTTTCTCCACTGATGGTTACATAAACCAGCCCAAAAGCTGCCCTCCTTGAGACTGTTCCCTCTTGAGAAAGTGGGAGGAATTACTGCTTAACCAAAAGGAAAAAAACCCCAAACTCTAGCCACATTTTGGGATAGAATTAGATGATTGAATCAGTGATTGGAGAGCTTGAGTCCTAGAGCTCTTGTGATCTGAATGATATTGCTGTGCAGCTTGCTGTGAGGGAAAGGAAAAAGAGGAAGAARGGAGCAGAAGGTGGGGAGAAGATGCAGAAAGAAAGGAGGGACCTCTTTTTTGTCCTTTTGAACACTACTCTGTCCAGTGGGGAAGTGCTGTCAACCCTCTGAAAAAACCCCACCTGTGACATAGATTTAAGAGATAAGAAGGGGTTGAGTAGGAGATGGATTTTTTTTAAACTTCTTTCTAGATCCCTTATTTTTTTAWGTTTAAGTTGTGTTTTACAAAGGAGGTATCTYTCTTTGSTGCCATTTTTAYCCTTGATAATCTCYTCAGCTTGCTTAGTAACATAACCASCARCTCTGGAGCCAGTTATTAGCAGGACTTTGACTTGCAAACTGAGATTAGTGGGCTGCAGCTTTTAAATGCACTCTTTTTTTGCTCCTCCCCTTGATACCTGGCTTTCAGTTTCCTAAATATACAAATATGATGCCATAGCTTCTGGTTCACCAATGAGACACAGCAGTCGGTATCTTGGAGGAAAAATAGAAAATGTGARAATTACCCTCCTGGGGAATGTTAAACCTCTTGCTGCAAGTAGGRACCAAGTGTTTTTAAAGATACTAGAATAACAAGAGCATCACACTGAAGGTTGGATGATAGTTTGGYCTCTTAAAATCTGAGTAAATAAGTGACATTCTTAGGCAGATTATYGTCTTTCTCAAGTGGGTTGATTCAGCACCTTGGGGTTATGCATGACCATTAGTGGGTGAATTTTAAGGACAAAAAGAGGTATGGATCAGTCTACATGTTCTGTTGAAATAACATTGCTGAATTGTATTTATGTGTCATGAAGCTGGTGCAAGATGTTTCTGAGTTGTTGACTAAAAGTAACTGTGTGGCAAAAAACCCAGGGTAAATTATTTGMCATGCTTTAAAGCCAATAGAAAACTTGTCCCTGACCTGAGCAGGTCATGATTTTGGTTTATGTTGTTCCTAGCTACACAGCTTTAACAATACTGACTACTCTTGACACCAGCATTAGTGATGGAGACTGCAAGTAAATAAAAGTGTTCTCCAGGCAATGGGTTACAATGTCATTGAAACAGGACAGAAGATATTTAAKGTGTAAACCTTTATTGTTTTGTACCAAAAGCTTTTTACAAAAATAATTTAATTATTTAGAATGTCTAGGTATGCTTTTTTTTTCTGAACAGAAGTTAACACAGGTATTCTGAACAAATATTTGGAAATTAATTTGGAGTGTTCTTTACCCATTACTGAACTGTTTCTATTCACAGCAATTTGTTAGCAATTTACTGCCTCTTACTGTATGCCTGTATGTGAATTTTATGATTCAAGTATGGGGGGGTGTACGTAGTAAATAGAGTACAGATGTTATGAAGTGTTTTTCCTCACATGCAAGTTTTAATTTTGCAGACGATATCAGAAATTGCAGAAGATAATGAAGCCCTGGTAAGAACTTGATTAGATCATCACCTTGTATACTACCTCTTCTTTTGCATGACTGAGTTCAGGCCCTTGCGCTAATCTTTATATGTAAATACAACTGTGCATATTCATCAGCAAGTCTTCARTCTTCTCTGTTTTCTGCTCTTTGATGCCTGTTAAAATTTTCTGATGAAGCCTTTCTTGCTTTGCCTGTTGAATGAGTGCTTCATTTCTGTAACTTCAGCAGGGGCTCTTACTATTTCTGAAGTAAGGCTTTCATTTTGTTTTCYTTTTTAATTTCAGCAAACAAATAATTTCCCCACCTTTCCCCATTCCCCTCTTGAATTTGACTGGCTTGTGTGGTTGATAGTTGGCAATTTAAATGGTCAGTGTTAGTGAGATGAAAACTAAGGGTCATTGTCCCTGTTTAAATTCCTATTATTTGTTGGTCCCATRTAATGCAGTTGTTGCAGATAGCTGCATAAAGGAAAACTGTAAAATAGTAAAAGGCTTCATATCAGAAAGTTCAAAAGCCTGCTTATTTCCCTGATGATTTYGAATGGAATACTTCTATTTGCTCTGAGTTAAGCACTGGCTTTGATAAACTTGAATCCCAGGAGATGTTCTAATATCTTGATTGGCTTGCAAATTTGACACGACAAGTACAGCTGAAACCCAAGGAAGCAAAATAATAATCAATTAAGCATATGTCTGTCATTTTGAGAGCTTGATGTGATTTATCCTGCAGGAAATGCAGCTCCTCATCCAAACTCATGTTAAATCATACTTTCACAAATCTACTCTAAACCAAGTTGTGAATCATTTATTTTTAAATCATTGCCTAATAAATTTTACAGTGAGAAAAAATTTGGCAGGAAATTTAAATCCTTCCTCTAATCTCATTTTCTTAACCTAATACAAGGTAACTTGTTTCATAATAGAAAAGCTTAAATTATGAGGAAAATTGTTAAAGTGGCATGAGGCTGATGRAATTCTTGGCAGCATTAACTTGGAGCAGTATCTGGAGGCTGTGCTACCATTCAGCAGGATTGTAACAGACTGGAGAACTGGGCAGAAAGAAACCTAATGAGGTTCAAAAAAGTGAAATGTATGGTTCTGCACCTTGGCAGGACTAACCCCAAGTACCAGCACAGGTTGGGGACTGACGTAGTAGAGAGCAGCTCTGCAAAGAAAGATGTGGGAATCCTGGAGGATGGCAACTTGACCATGAGCTGGCAGTGCCCGTGGGGCCAGGAGGGCCAATGGTATCCTGGGGGTACACTGGGAAGATTGTGGCCAGCAGATCGAGGGAGGTAATCCTGCCCATTTGCTTGGCCCCAGTGATGCCATATCTGGAGTGCTGTGTCCAGTTCTGGCCTCAGTAGAGAGGTGTGGAGCTCCTGGGATGGGTCCAGTGGAGGGCCACGAAGATAATTCTCTCTCTTAAGAGGAGAAACTTTGGGAGCTGGGCCTGTATAGTCTGGAGAGGGCATCTCATTAACACAGGTAAATATCTCAAAGGCAGGTGCCAAGATGATGGTGCCAGACTCTTTTCAGTGGTGCCCAGGATGAGGAACAACTGCCATAAATTAAAATACCAGAAGTTCCACCTTGACAGGAGGAAGAACTTCTTTACATTGAGGGCAGTAAAGCACAGGAMCAGGCTGCCCAGGGAGGTCATGGAGTCTCCCTCTCTGGAGACATTTCAAACCCACCTGGATGTGTTCCTGAATAACCTGCTCCAGGTGACCCTGCCTTGGCAGGGGGTTGGACCAGATGATCTCCAGAGGTTCCTTYCAACCCTAACTGATCCTGTGATTCTATTATCACCCCTGCTGAGAAAAAGAATCTCCTGTCCTTTTAGATGGTGTTTTTCTCCTCACTGCTGTGAAAATAGCTCTTTGTGGAAGAATAGTTATAGTCCTTCAGCATCTCTCTGTTAAATTCTATTATACTGTAAGCTTCTATGCATTAAGTTTGTCCCCAGACAGTGCTGAAATACTGACATACAGTTGCATTGCACTCTGGTTTTAGGATCTGATCTGACTGATGGCCTGAATTATATTTTTGTTAGCACAGTTTAGCTTTGTTTACTTATGGGAACAAGGCATTACCCACTTGATCCTTATTAAGATCYTTATTAAGAAGATCTTTATTGGCCAATGCAGATGTATCACACCAGCAAATACATGAGTAAAGGAAGTGTCTGTGCCTGAAGTTTATTTTAACTTTAAAAGTTAAATCCTCCAGTAGAAACTTCAGTTTGCACGGGGGTACTCAGTTTAATATTTTGATTTCCAGCAGTAGTATGTGAGAAGATACAATTAAATAACCCAAATTATTGAACTGGGGACTTGCACTAAAAAAAAAAATCACATAGCCATTGTTCAGGATGTGAAACCATTAGTTCCGGAAGCTGCTTTGCTCATATGAAGGTTTTGAAGGTAAAGTGTTTACAGTAGCGCTCTATCAGTGTAATTTCCCAACAACCTGATTATTTTTTCACCCATATATTAATGGGAAAAGATCCAGTGAAATAAGAACTATAAAAAAACCCACAGAGACTGATATAATGAACTAAACAATAACACTTTTCAGCCTCCATTTGCTGTCTTCTTGACTAAAGATACTTAGAGGAATCAAATGCTAATTAAAAAAAAAAAACAAGTTACTTTGTATGTACAGGGTGACATATTAGAGTGACAATATTTCATTTTATCTCTGACAGTTTGCACACATTAGACTGGCCTAATTAAAACTTCATTTTCATAGAGAGGCCTTGTTTAATTGCTTTCTGCCTTGAAGGAGGTTCTTCTGATATGTGAGTTTCTCTGTCWTTTCAGTTCTAGGGGTTTCCATTTTGTTTTGGGATTTTATTTATCATGTTTTTGCTGATGGATTTATTAAAAAAATTCTATGAAACAGCTCTRTTAATTAACTGTTGCATTGCAGTGTTAAATTGTAGTCAAAGCAAGCTGACTAGAGAGTGATGTTTTTCCTGTGTAGTGATTCTTGGGCTTTTAAGAAAAGTAGTCCATTTGAGGAAATTACCATGAAATGAACAAAATCAGCAATTTAAAAGATGGGGAGTAAGRAAAAAATGTATTTCTAATCACATCTTCAGTGTGTAATAGTTTCTCTGGGCCAGTTTCTGATGCYTAATGTACCTTTAAGTGGATTTAGTCATACTCCATAGTAAGAGCATCTACATCTGAATTTACTCAAGAATATTTACAGTTTTATTTAAATTTCACACCTTGTTTTCTTTAATGAGAATTAATTTTCTAGCATAGAGAAACCCTGATGATAGGGTTACAAAGCTATTTCATATTCCTGGAATGCAAGTGTTTTTAAATCAGTAAGGTTGATCCTTTTAATGAACTCAGTGAAACTGCACCACAAAGAAATATTTCAGTAGTGCTTAGCAAGATAAAAAAGGAAAAAATCTGTGTCAATTGCTGTATAGCAGTTAAGTGCATTTTCTGTAATCTTCTAGAAAAATAGGGGCAGCCACGACACAGATTGTTCCATCATCCTCATCTGTACTAAAAACCAGGCAGGTGTGAATTGCCCCTACCTTGATTTGACCRTGGCTCAGTTTTACCCTTGGAAAGGTTGCTTGAAGAAACAATGCAGTGTAGAAGCACTGAAGAGGAGCCATAGCAATATAAAAGGTACTTTTTCACACTGGGATGGCCAAGCACCCTGCTACATCATCAGTCTTCATTTAGACTTAGTTCAATTCTTGCCCCCATGGCTTTTCCAGAGCTCTTGTCCTCTGATGATTAGATACATTCTGTTCCCCTGTTTAAATTTATTCATGGCCATTTATCCTTGACAGCTCAAATTAAAAAAGCTGTTCTTACTCTTTGATGTTGACCTCAGTGATGTCAGGCCTTTCAGCTGCCCAGTACTAGGCTGTGAGCACAGATAAGGGACTTAAACACTCCTGCATTTAGTAGTAGGCTGCTGCTCTCCTGTTACCTCCTGCCCAACTGACATTGCTCCTTTGCTGCTTTCCCTTGCAYGATTAGATTGCAGCTTTGGTTCTGTTTTGCTCATGAAAAGTGGTTTGTGTACCGATTCTTCCAGTCCTGACGGGCTGGTGGCTGTGTGCTGGTTGTGACAGACAAGCTACAATTAATTTGCAGATTCTAATATGCTAATAGGTTGGGGTTTTTTTTAATATAAAACATGAGACACTACACCTAGCTTGATAAAAGCTTGTATTTGTTTGTTACCTGATGACGGTTGAGCCTGACTAATTATCTTGATTTACATAATCATTTGAGCAGCCAAGTGTTTTTCCCTCTGTAACAGTGATAAATGTTCATTTTGATATGTGTGCAGAACACCAATTGAGRTTTTTAAAATTTCTTTTTTAAAAACATCTAGGGGATTTGGATACTAAAGTGCCATTAATTTCTTTTGAAAAGTAATCCAAGTTGCTCCAGGCATCTTTCAAAATAAGCACAAAGAATAAAAATATGGTTTAGCATGTAGGAATGATACTAGGAAGGCATGTGAGAGACAGGTGTGGTAATCAGGGTCACACACACATTCCTGTAATTTTTATTTTTAGGAAAGAAAAGCTAGTATCGAAATGTGTGGAGTGGATTGTTGGGGTGTTTTTTTTTTTTCCTTCACAGTTTTTTAAGGTAAGAATAGGGAGAATTCTTAGGAATGTAAATTTACAGGCTTTGACCTGGTATTTCTTTAAAGTCTGGAGATGTCGAATGCAGCTGTTGCCTTAATCTGCATCAGGTTTGTCAGAGAGGTTGAGGAGCCACAGGCTTTATTTGAGCATGGCCATCCAGTGGAATGGCTCGTGCTGGGACAGCTGRTGGCATTGCAAGCCTCACCTTTCTGCTGCTCAGCTGGCTTTTGCCAGGAGCTGCTGTGGGTGTGGAGATGCTTCATGGCCAGCTCTCACAACGGTGCATACAAGAGGGGAGCCAGCAAAGAATGGTGAAACCTCATCAGCTGTCCCTATGTAAGGCATCCAAGAGCTGGAGCCAGAAAAGCATTCAGAAGCGCTTGTGGAAGTAGCTTGTCTGAGAGGAAAGGTCATTAAGATGTCAGTGTTAATGAAATATGAAATTGCAATTATGCAGCGTCTCTCTCTGATCATTTTCCTCTTCTTGCTGCATTAAAAAGCACCTTCATSAGGAATTATCTTCAAATTATTAAGTCATTTTGCCAGAGCAGCAAAGGTTTGAAAGCCACAGAACTGTTGTGCCTTGTGCTATGGATTAGTCTAAAGAGATTTTATGAAGACCCTATTCTTTTTTGGAGTTTTTGTGTGATTAAAACACGTTCAGAGACCTTAAGTTAAACATTTCCTACCAGCTTTTTTTAAGATTGCTACTTTKATGAACCAGCTTTGATTCCCTTGAACTTTCTAGCCTCTATCCTCTCTACTGCTCTCAAAAATGTGAGTGCATCTGTGTGTGTGTGTGTTTCGAAACAAATTACTTGAAAGACTATTTCTACCTATCTGCCTGTGTTTAACCACTTAACAATGAATCAATGCCCTTCCCCTCCCCCTGCAGATGCCTTAATCTTTATCTTGCCTTAGTTACCCTGGAGATTGCTTTCATCTTTAGCTRTGTTGCTCCTAATGCTTATCCCTTAAGCCCGGCTTTTGACTTTTGCAGTGCCACTCGGTGTGTACGTGTGTGGGCAGGTGCATGTGTACAGCTGTGTTTTAGGACACAGTKTGTGTGTGTGGTGCTGCATAATAATAGAGCTGGACTGTTTCTTGCTGCTTGATTAATCTGTGTTGCACCTCTTCACTCATCAATTATTTGAAGCAGAGTGAGTGGAGTGACATCTGATGAGGTGCCTGGTCRTTTTAAGCTGAAAAGTCCCTTCACCTTCTGGATCCCAAATCATTGTATCACTGTCAGATCTATTGGTTTATACATTAAAACCAGTATTGTCAGCACCATTCACCCAGTTTTCCCCCCAAAGCTGGATTAATACATGGATTAATCAGCATTAATCAGGTAGGATTGATCAATAGTGGTGATGAGAATACTTCATGAGACTGGTGAATCCAGGTTAGTTTAATTCCTTTATATTCCAGCCACTGCACATCTGAAGATGAATACCCATACACAAGTTTAATGTAGCTTAAGTAAGCTCTCTAAACTATACCTGTTGTTGATGGGGATTAGTTTTCATGTACAAACAGTTTATAGAAGAGCATTCATAYGCTAAATACAAATTAATTGACTAAATTTCAAAACAATATATGAGAAAATTTATCTCTGCTACATTAAATGTTTAGTTTGGGAGAGATTTTTATCTACTTTTTAACCTATATGGCCTATCTTTTAAATTAAAAAAATATTTTAATCTAATTTAGTTTTACTAATAATAAATAATAATAATATTTATACTTATAATTGTATTCCTTGCATGTGTAGAAATATTCTGTCATGAAGATGCATTAGGATTTGTTGCAAGCTTTTAGAAGAAAGCTTTTGCTACAGTTGATGTTTTATTTGTGGATTCATAAATAACTATGTTATGCAAAAGGAATGAATTGGGGAACATGACAGGACCAGAGCTGATTAAATTTCCTTCAGAGTCTTATTGTCATATTAATATGAAATACTCTGTTAGTTGGAATGTTAATGATGGCATTTTAAATCTAATGCAGTCCTTAAATGATTTGCAATATTAAAAAAAANTACCCCTAAAACAACCCCCAGAACTTCTAGATAGTTTATTTGCTGAGGAAAGTATTCCCTGTGGAATTACAGTGGATTTTTTCTTGTTTTCTCTTCGGTGTAGATTTTTCATTTTGTCATAAGTAATCAAAGCCACTGTCGATACCCTTATTTACTGAAAGGGTGTTTTGGTGTCTTTTGGGCTTTACTCACAAAATGTCAAGAATGGTAAGAATTTTTTGGTGGAGGGAATCTCAGGAGTTGTGGCAAGAGCTCCTTTCTTTAATGAAAAGGCCAGTAAAGGCTACATCTTGCCGTCAGAAATCCCCAAATGGCAGATTAAACTAAGCCCAGCTACTAGAGTTGCTACATTGAAGCTGATTTTTCTGCCTTATTTTTCTGTACTGCTGCAAATGTCTTCTGAGTGGATGTTCACTCATTCGTGTGGGTTTCATGCAGGACAGTAGGATAAACCCCAGATCATGGAACACCAATTGCATTGATTAACTATGGCTGTACTATTGGACTCATGTTTTCAACATACTGAGCTTTGCAGTTCCAATCTGACAAAGGGTTTCTTTTTTTTCTATCTTTTTATTAGGTAAGCTGTTGTATTTAAATCTCTGGGACTATTCATGCTGTTTGATTGCATGATTTTACTTGTTAATGGCTTACTGGCAGAATACCTTGCAGGCAGTTTGGTAATGCACTGCTCCCTTTCAGGATCTCTGCATTGCTGTTTGTATTCAGTGGTTACCTCATGGAAGGGCTTCACTGAAATCATTGTGAATGCTGACTGTYTGCTGCCCTGACTATGTATAGAAATGAAGCTAATCTTTAAAAGATGGGGTTTAACATGAAAGATTCCTGTGCATCTAGAAAAGATCGCATTACCCATAATGAATTTAAACCCATTTTGAATTTACAGGCTTTCATACAAAGATGTGCTGAATTTCAAATTTACAGGTGTAAAACACAGGGAAGTGATCTGCAAAACCTAAACAATTTGAGCTGCATGCTTTGCAATTTGGTTGCTCATAGATAAAAACAAGGGGATGCACCTTCAGGTTTAAAGAAATCAAAACATTATCTGGTAGAAAGTTGCTGCTCAAGATATATAATCTCTTCTGGTGCACTTTTGAAAATATATTTGCATCCTTGTAAGAGAAGGAATAAATAATGCTCTAACTTCCCGCCAATTTGCTTGATGCAGAGGTACCAAAATGTGACACCTCTATGTGACCTTCAATTAGAGGGATTTCATAAGTGCTAAGGAAAAAGTTCTTCTGCTAGATCTAAATCTGTGAATTTTTGAGAGAAGTTTAATTGGGACTGACTGATTTTTTTGAGCATTGCATGCAGCGTTCTCCTGGGGATTAYTTCTCTTACAACTGCTTTCTTCCAGTTCACTATTCTTGTTATCCATGCTAAATTGTTTTGGAGACTATCTATAGCATGGCCTCTCTTGCTCTTCTGCTACCTCTTAGTCCATAATTGGCTTCATTTTCCTGCCTTTCTGAAAGCTTCCTGCTGCTTTATTCCCTTGGTCATTGCCCTGCTGCATYACTGGTAAATGTTGTCATGACTCCTGTCTCTTGCAGCTTTGGAGATATGTTGTCCTTTACACTGACTGCATTTGTTGAGCTGATGGATCATGGGATTGTATCGTGGGATACATTCTCTGTGGCATTCATTAAAAAGGTAAATTTGTAATCAATGCTATCTCTTCTATATCAGTTTAAATATTTGAGGTGAGTTGTGATTTGGGTTTGCTTTTCTTTTCTTCCCTTTTTTTCCCCCAGGTACATTATTTCAGTTGTTGGTCAAAAAAGGTGCATGAAAATGGGATTTAAGTGCTGTTTCAAACTGTAAACRTTTGTAGCTGCAGAATCTGGCTCACCTTTGGTGGAAATCAGTTAGAGTGAATTGGGATCAATACAGTATAGGCTTGTTACATGAGAAATTTCTTGCTCAATTATATTGTGTCCTCTCTGTGCAGATAAAATACTGTTAGAGCAAAAATTAGTATTTTGGTTTAATGTAAACTGAGTAATGCCATATTTCCAAGAAAAAACTCAGCACTGAAAAGTTTCCTCTGGGGCATTGGAAGACAAGAAATGAGTTAGTATACAATTTGAAATTAGGATATCTACTGAGTTAATCAAGCTGAACTTTGCCTCCCTGAATCTTGCAGTTGAGGTACGTGGTGTTGAAACAGATCTTTCCAGGATTTGCAACATATCCTTCTTTACTTTCATGTAGGAGGTGCACAAAACAGCAGAAATATGGTAGTAGTCATTAGATACAGAGAATTAACAGACTTCAGAAAAAAGAAAAGGTTTTTTTACTGATTGAACACTTTTCATTTACTGGGGAAGAAAAACCACATCATTCTCCTTCACAAAGTATTTTCAAACCAGATTGAATTTATCATAAGTTAAAGCGCATTGGTACAGGTTCAAAAGGTGTCAGTTACTTCACTAAAATAATATCAGAAGCAGTAATGCAATGAATATACACTGTGGAAAAGATGCCTTCATTTTAGCAGAGTGTGTCAAGAGCAAGGACTTCAAATTTAGTTAGAAAATTGCTATCATTGAAGAAAAGTAGAAATTTACTTTTGTTGCCAAAAGTGAAAGAAGAATCAACTATGAAAAAAGGCATTAGATATATTAGATATTAAACCTCAGTTCTGGTCATTAAAAATGCTGGAAACATTTTTAATAAGGAGAAAACAACTGTAACTGCTCTGGTTTTTGAATTTTTTTTTTTTCCCAATCTTGCAGTATAGATAGGTTTTTATGGCTGTTATTGTTATCTTTTCATGGCAAAGGAAATTCTACAACTGATTTTAACTGACTGAAAGAGGCACAAAATCAAGTCCAAAATGCCTTTACTTGCTAGGGGAGCCTACTATGGAACATATGAAGAAACTTGTTAAAGTTAGTTTAAAGCATCTGCTTTGTTAGTGGCTCAAAATGAATGTCTTTGTCCAAATTTATCAACGCCTTTTACCCTGTGGAATATATTGTTACAATAGAAGAAAGTAGTGTGTTCCCCCTGTTAATGGCTCATCTCTTTTGTCTTCCACTTCCATAGGTTTCCCTGATAGTGACCCAAATTAAAAAAAAAACAACAAACCAAACCAAAACACAAAAACCAACAAAACAACCAAAAGACACAAAGAAAAGCATTCTCACAAAGTATCTATGAAAGCTAAATGGTCAAGTAAAACTAAAAGTGAAACTGTTGAGCAAGAAGGGGACCAAGGAGAATGATAGGGCAGTTAGGAGAGAAACAGAATGATAGAGAACGACAGAGATTAAGGAGAGAAGCACAGGAGTGTCCTGACCTGCACACAGTTGGGGGCCAGAAGGGCAGAGCCTTCAGTGATGCAGTGCGGGCAAGGGGCAAACCTAACAGAGCACCTTTGAACCATGTCTCATCTCTTTGCAGCCATCTACAACTTCATCCYCACTTGTTTCTCTGACCTTGGCTTCTGACAGGCCTCTTGAGGTTCTTGATGGGCTTGCTCAAGTGGCTGACAGGGTGGATAAGGGAGCTGATAAGTTTCTGCTGTGGGGGAACTTGCAATCAAGTGCTTCTGCCTTTTGAAGCTGTCTTTCATGTTGAATGAAAGCTAAAGTGGAATGGGGTTGAATYAGTCTGAACTATTTTCTTGAGTAGTTTTTTAACTTAAAGATGTAGAAGTTGGYGGAGGCCTCAAGGGTAACTCCTGATTGCTTCTAATGAATAACTGCTTGGTGTTGGATGCAGGCTGTCTCCTATCCTTTGGGTCCATAAAGACTGCCATTCCAACTGCTGCAAATAGGCTTGATGCTTTTGAGCAGAACTTTGTTCCTTATCTTCAGGGAAAATAGCATCATTTGAAAAAACTTCCTTATGATATGTAAAACCTTTTCAAGACCTTTTTCATGCTTATGACAATATAAAACTCATTTCCAGATTCCATAGTTGCCTAAAGGACTTGGATTCCAATTTTTTAGGAATAGTTGTGATGATGGTTTATCAAAATTGTCCTGATTCTGGCCAGGACAGTGTTAAATTTTGCAGTATCCAGGAGTGGACATGGCTAGGACCCAGAGGTTATTCTGTGCCACCTCACATCATTTTCAGGGGAGAGGGGAAGGGTCCCTTCTGGGTCGGGGTAGTGAGAARTAGTTCAGGTATTTCCAGTTTTCATGTGCTTACCGTTAATGTGTGAATTGTTCACCTCTCTTGTACCCTCTTTTACTGATATTGTTGATTTGTTCTTATTTCCCAGTAAATTGTTCTTATCTCAACCCATGATGGTTAACTTTAGTGCCTCCAATTCTCCCCTCCAATATGCCACAGGAACTGGGGGGGAGTGAGCAAGTGACACATAATTTGGGGTGTTTCAGTGGGAACACTAAACTGGGAAACGTCATTCCTAAACCATGACAAAGATGCACTACACAATTTGGTACTTCCATCTTTAATTCCTACAAGAGGAGAAATAACATTTGCAGTATTGGCTGAGATAATTGGAAAAAACCTTTTAAAATTATATATAAAACTGCTGTTTCATAAGWGTGTGATGAAGAGCCTTAATGTTGACAAATTATTTACCTTCTAAAATGCATTGTGCAGGAAAACATGGTAGCCACCAGGAAAGGATTTCTGTGCATCACGACTGTCAGTTGTTTCTTCTGTAGTCAAGWGCAGCTATAGTTCCTACTTTAAAATGATATGCACCCTTAAAATTTTACTATGCATTAGGACTTAACAGAGAACACAACTTGGACAGATTTTTCTGTACATTTCTGACAACAGATTAGTGCMGGTAAATAACTAATGAACATACATCATGAAAATCAAATCTGTATCTTCTGCTCTTCTTTCCCTATGTGTTTGTTGTTTTTGTTTTTTTTTTTTAGTGCAGTTTTGTTAAATCATTGTTGTTATTGTTACTATTATTATCACATAATAACAAAAAAATCTTTTGGGTTTTTTTTTCAAGTTTTGAATTCTTTCTTGTGCCTTAAGTGATGCTGAACCAGGAMATTCAGATGATATAGTTAATTTGCTATAGGTTTTTCATCTACCTTCAGTTTACATGTTTAGCTCCTATTTMAAAAATGCATTAGAGCTGAATGTGTAAATTCACAGTCTGGTTCCTAATTTCCCTTGAAATTGATAGGATGTTAAGCACCCAGACTCTTGTTTTGTATGTGGCTGTATATGTCTCAATGGGACTATGCAAATTTTAAGATTACAGGTATTCTGCTGAACAAATAATTTAATCCTTAATGAAACACACCCATGTGACAGGTTTTCATGTGAAATTGCAAAGCATCAAGTTGTTTTTTTCTGGAAACATTGTGGAAGGTAGCTGAGCTTGCATTATTTTAATCATCAGAATTTTTGATAAATGAACACAGGATTGTGTTTGGATGCTGAAAGCACTCTCTGTATGGGRTGCTTAATAAGCAGAAAACAGAAAAAAACCAAAAATTTGAATTCCTGTTGATTCCTGTGTCTTCTCAAGAAGGAACTCTTTMTTTTTTCACATCCARCACTTCAAGTGWGGGAATAGAATTTCTTTTTAATCCARTTTTGCTCTCTCTGGAACTTGCATGACTTATTTTTCAAGGTAGACAACCCATTATTTCTGGCCAGACTTTATGTTTCAGCAAGGTGGTTATGAATACACATAGCTTGATGTGCAAGTTACCCAGCACATGTTTTGCAWCTATGTTCAGTGTGATATGTCTTTTTGAACACACAAGACAGCTTTATACTGCGTGTTTGTGTTTATGCTTAAAAGATGTCATAGTCCAAGGTCAGGAGAATAAATAAAGCTCAGGCAGCCCTTCCTAGACTGAGGTTTCTGTTATCTATACTGTTACATTTCTGCAGGTCCCTGGTAGGAATATGTTATATCCCAGTGGAGCATTAACTGCCACTTGAAGGAGCCACTGCACCAAGAATAATTCATAAATGTCAGGGCTCCTAAAGAGGTGACAGAAATCTGGCATTTTGGGACACAGTCTGGACATKGGACTATTTTCCTGCTGCACAGTCGATCCACCAGTGCCTGAAAACTGAGGCGTGCAGGGCACACTCAGTTTAATRTGTGAGCACTGCAGAGTTGCTCTGGGCATATTCTGTCCCTGTTGTGGGCCCTGTGGAGATCTGGCAGCTCTGGCTGCAATGCATCAGAACACATCTGGATGACCATTAAGAGAGATAGGGTAGACAGTGCTTCTGAGATGCAGCTTGTTGCTCTAAATAGCACATTATGCTTCATATACTATTTTTAAATATTATTTGGGCTCAGGCCTTACTGGGAGCAGATACTGGAAGTCCAGAATAGAAAAAGGCTAATTGAATTGCTTCACTCCTGTTTTCTGTGCATTCATGGCTTGGTTCTTTGCAGAAAATAAAGTCAATGTATATTCTCTGAATTGAGCTTCATTTGGCTCAGGATCTTCCTGTTGTGATAAAGCAAACCAAGCAGCAGAGCAAACAGCGGCGCTGTACTAGATTAGAAAAAGAAAGATCTGTCCCTCTTTCCTTCTTGTCTCCAGCAAAAGTTGGGTGTTTTGTTCCTTCCTAATTAAAATGTCACCATTGTCCGTGTATCAACATCAGTTGGGCAGCTTTTCCAAGTATAGGACATGCATTCCTCCTAAGGAAAACAATGCTTTGGTCTAAGCAAGCATCCAGAATTGAAATCAGTATAACCTCATCAGGGGCTTGCAGCACGAGTGCTCAAGAGTTATGCGGACTTGAAATTTTCTGGAAGGAACATATCAAATTTGAGACAGGGCCACTGTTGGCTGTTACTTGCCTGTAAAGAGCAAGTAACTGTGGTCACACAACACTTCTGTCTGTGCTTTCTGGGGTGCAGTTTTGACTGCTCTCTTTTGARGAAAAACCATGCAGTTCTCACTTCCTGCATCAGCACAAGGCAGGTTTCTTCCCGGGAAGCTGGGTATGTGGGCCAGCAGCACGCAGGAGAATGCATRTTGCCACATCTTGCTGCATAGCTGTGTTGACTCTGCAGATGACTGCCACACTGCAAAATAGCAGAGGTCAAACTTAGTTTCAATTAATGTGCCATTTGCTTGTGGCAGCTTGCAGTAAAAGTGGAGGGTATTAACGCAAAGCTGGACCCTGTACGAGTTACGGAACCAGTTGTTCTCATCATCAACAGAATTTTAATTGGTAACCTTGAAAGAGMTTTCAGTATTGTTGGTAACTGCAGAAAAACATCTGCAGTTTCAGAAAAAGKTTCTGCAAGCAGAAAAAAAGGGTATGTTTTTCTAGAATGTGTTCTGCCAGAAAGCTATATTCTAAGTTTCTCTTTTGAAACATTTGCCTTAAGCCTGGATATTTGTGTAGAGAAAATTGACTGAACAAATTTCTGCTGGAGAGAATGAGAAGTAGTTTCCTTGCTCTTTCAGAAGTTTTCCACACCATAAATAAAATTGCTCAATTTTTTAATGTGGATTTATCATGCTCGTAATGTAATGATGAAACATACATTTACTCATATGAATATTGACATAAACCTATGGTGACTTGTGCCAGCTGAAGGACATGTGACACTCTGTCCTTTGCTGGTAGATGCAGTGCCTGGTTGATAATGTTCAGGTATTCCCTGATAATTAGTATGTGAACAAGACTACTTTACTTCCTAATACCTTTCTGAGCCACATCCTCAGTTGTCTTTCTTACCCTGTTTTTATGACAAGATGCAAATTCTCTGATTGATTGTATTTGTAGATAGCAAGCTACGTGAACAAATTTGCCTCGGACATCTCCATATTGCAACGGTCGCTGGCAATCCTGGAATCGATGGTGCTCAACAGCCAYGACCTGTACCAGAAAGTAGCACAGGAGATCACAATTGGGCAGCTAATCCCACATCTGCAGGGGTGAGTGTCTTGGAATATCCCTTGATATGGTGGATTTTTCCTCCCTGAAAATAACACATCATTTGGAAAAAAACCCCAGTGGTACAAAGACCAGTAACCTCGTTTATAATTCCTGCCTCCACTACATATGACAGGATAACTGGTAGMAATCTTTCTGGATATGCTGGTCCTTAAGGGAGTTTTCTGTGGGGCTTTTTTTTTTTTGGTTTTGTTTTGGGATTGGTTGCTTGTTTTTGTATAAACTACTAGTATAGTTGGAAATGGGGAATGAAGAGAAAAGCACCCTGTAGTAATGAAATGCTTAATGCCATTACATATAGATGGGGTTGTTTTTCTTGACAGGCTCTGGGAAATGTGTAAAAGAAAAACTGATCCACTTTTGCTGCATGTATACTTGAAAAGGGAAGGGCTTTTTCTTAAATAGTAATGTGAAATGCTTAAATGGATGGAAACTGCCTCTTGTAGCACMGAGTAATGTACTGTGCATAGTTATGCTTGTCTCCTGCATCTGAAAAGCTTTAATGCCAGCAGGTTCACTTCCAGAAGCCTTTAGGGAWGATTCCTCTTCCTGTCTCAAGCTGYCATGCACCTGCCAGAAGCTGATTGTCAGACTCTGGCTACGATCGGTGGAGGGTCAATGGCAGTTCAAGGGGCAGTTCATTCCACCTTTTTTGAATACCGAGTCTCCCTTTGGGACAACATCTCTCTCTCAGTAATATAACCAGCCCTGGTTACCTAACTTTCATGGTTAAAATGAAATGCAAACAACTCCTTCCCTTTTACCTGCAGTAATGCAGCTGGAAGATCATCTTCTGCAGCTCACGTGTGTTTATGTTCTTCTCTCATGTTTACAACATTGTTCCAAACAGGACAGACCAAGAAATCCAGACGTATACCATCGCTGTAATAAATGCACTCTTCCTTAAAGCACCAGATGACAAGAGGCAGGTGAGATGTTGGGTTTTGTATACCTGTGCATCTGTAGGTGAAAAAGTGTTTCATATTCATACCCACAGTTGTCCCAGTCACACTTTTCCTGCAGTTAATTCAAACTGAAGCTTGTTCTGTGGTTTCGTGCTGGGATGTAATTCATTTTAACAGAGCCACCTCCATCTTGCACCACTATTAGGAGGGATTAAGCATTCTTCCATGCTTTTGTAGTTCCCTGTGACCTCATATGAACCATATTGACTGTGGCCGACCGTAGTATTTATTGTACTGAACTCTTTGCCAGCACAGCTTGTAAAACCAGGTTATTTTTTGGTAGAATGTTTTCCCCCAGATTTTTTATTAAAAAGTGTGTTCCTTTTGAAAACAAAAATATCTTGCTATGTAAGCATTTCATGACTTTTACAGCGTGCCATTTTAAGTTAACTTCAGTGCCAGATATCAGGAAATATTTCAAGATCGCTACTTGATGTTAAATGGGGATGGAATGTGAAGTGTTATGAAATAGTGAAGTTTTATCCATRTTTATGAGGTTGTTAGCCTGTGTCAAAACAGATTTAGTCATTTATTTATTTAACATTTCTGCCACCAGGAACAGTGATGATAATTCTCGTGGTGACATACTGTTGTTGTCCAGAACAAGTTTACTGAGAGCTGCTGATCAGTTCTGACAAGGACTTTCCTTAGATTTATTTCCATTTTTAAATSCTGGAGAATGTTTAAACAAACATCAAAGCCCTAATGAGGGTTTTGGGGATGTTGCTTGCTGGTGGTTTTTTTTTTTTGTTTGGTTTGGTTTTTTGTTGGGACTTTTGTGCTTAAAAATATTTTTAACATCGCAAACACTGAAAAGGAAAACCATGGTTTAATTAGGAAAAAAAGTCTCTTCCACCCTTCACCCCTTTTTTTTTTTCCTTCTTCCTCCAATACAGTCTTCTGCAATTAAGGCAAGAAGGCACCTAATGAAAATTAGAAAAAAACTTTTCTTTCAATTTTGCAACAAATCTATAATAAATCTTTGTAAGAAACACAAAGATTTTGCTTTTTGCATCTGTGAATAGTTGCTGCTGTGTTTCTGTGAAAAGTATGCCTTGGTAATATTTGAAGTTGAGGAACAATGTCAGATGCAGACAAGACTTTAGTATTAACAGGTGGGCATGTGTTCCTTGAATGACAGTACAGAACAGGATATTATTGCCAGCAAGCAAAACTGTATCTTGCCACCTAGTGAGTGTGGCAGTGAGCCAGGCAGACTTCACTTCACCTGTAGTACCTGCTGCTGTGACAGAAAATTGTTAGTCATGGAGTTTATGATCATCAGGAGATAATGATCTGGTTTGGCTTGAAGGCTAATAGCTCTGACACTGACAGAAAATTTTCCTCAGCCTTTAATAACCTAGAATATGCAGTCAGAATCTGTTCYGTTTCTCTTTATATCTGTCTTGTGGTTAATTAGTAAACCATATAATAAAGAAGGTAGGTGTCCATTGCCTTCAAAATTGCATTAACAGATGGCACTTCTGAACTCTGTCTTTCTGAGACAATGAACTGAGGTGACGCAGTCTCATGCAATTATCTGGTGATGGGCACTCAAAAGTTAATGTTCAGCACTCACAACTAATAGGGTTAGAAGTGAGAAGCTGCACCAAAACTCATATGACTCCAGGAGCTTTGGCACCCTCTATGCTGCTGACTTACAGGCATGATGTGGATGACTGCACTGCAATTAAGGAAGGGATTTAAATTGGCACTGCTGTCTGAATTCTTTCCCCTATGTTTTTTTTTTCTCTCTGTTTCTATATTGCAAAACCCAAGAAGTCCAAGATTTTTCTTTTTTAATGAGGACTCCTTGGTTCTTTGCTTCTTCTGCCCCTGTCAAGGMCCACATCATCTAGAGAAACCTAGGTTATTAATAAAAAAAGATAATGAAACAGTCTTATTGGGAAAGAGCTGAGAGTTTGAGCATTGAAATGGTACTGGGAATGTTTGAAACACATCTTTGGCATTTGTCTGCATTTTTTGCAGAGATGTTGCTATGGGAAATGAGATGGCAAATTTGGTCAGATAATTCTTGTTCTCATTAGTTAGTACAATACTTGTATTAGAAGAGGCAGCTTATTAGCTGCTAATGACTATATAGCCTTTTTGGAGCCAAAGTTGATTTTGATGCAATAATTGKTTTTTTGAATGCTTGTTTCTTCAATCAATTCTAGTCCAGCAATTCTGCAGTATCTCAATAACAGCTTTTAAAATGAGAGCAATGAGAAAGAGGTGACAATTTGATAATTCTCTCAAAAAAGTAAATAGAAGAATTTCCTTTTTTTTTTTTTTTCTTTTCTTTTTGCATTGAACACAGAAACACCATCTTATATTCTGTACCTGTTCATCTTTTGGCAGTGGGTATACAGCTTGACAGAAATCCAGCCAGTCTGTTCCAAGTAAATTGAAGTATATCATGTGCCTGGCACTCCCCCTGCAGCTCAGCTGTGTGTTTCTGACAGATGGAACCATCTCTATCCTCCATTCTTTTTGTCTTTTGCTGTCTTGTGCAATTGAAACCTGCTCAGCCAGAAAAAAAAACTTAAATCCCAAAGTTGAGTTTTTCTTGTCTGTGGTTCCTTGTTCTTTTATCACTCCCATGTTCTGTTGCAGCACCCTTTATCTGGTACAAAGAGAACTCTTCAACATCTCTGGCTGTCTCCCTTCTCACAATCAGAATTATTTTCTTTTTCCAAGCAAGTTCTTGCCAAACATTCATGCAGTTTCTGCAGATGTGTTTCAGCARCCCAGTTCTTCATATTTTTAATGTAATAGTCCCAGGTTTTCTGYTTTCTAGGGTARGGTGTTTTTATATAGGAAAGTAAGTAGTATGTATTCTACATTAGTCTTAAGCTCTGACAAAATTCAGTAGGAATGCACAGCATTGGCAGGCACACCTCCTCATACACACACACATATACGCATTTCTATATTGATGGAAAAGCTCATGGAACTTAAAAATGGGATGTGCTCTTGTATGTATGGTTAAGATTGGGCTCTTATGTTTGGTAAATGTAAAGTGTTCCCTCCTATGCATTGCAGGACAATTTGCAGCACAGACAGTTGGGATCAGTTGATAAACATTAAAGTACAAGTGCATCCACCTCAACAGTGATTTCAGACAGATATAGAAAGATAAGCTAATTTAAATCCACCTCAACAGTGATTTCAGACAGACATAGAAAGATAAGCTAATTTAAATCAAAAGAGTGGACCAATGTCAACATTGCTACTAAAACAGAATTATTATAATTTCTTATAATGAAACAGTACGGAGTTGTAGGCTGATTTAYTGAATGAAAGTTAGAGCACTTGACTTTAAAATAGCTGAAATATTGAAGTAAATAAGCAGTTTATTTGACATCTTGTTTTAAAGTTCTGGCTGGCTTCCAGTCCATGCTTCCTTCTGTATTGATTGTGGGGGAAAGTTCTGCTTGAACAAATGTGTAAATAATCTCATGAACCCACAGAAAGACTGCTGAAGKCTTTCATTGCTGGTTTTGGATCACCAAAGCCCTCAGCTTGTGACATTCTTTTAACTTTCTCTTCTCATAGTAATCTGACTTTTGATCCCCCAAATAATGCATAGTCATATTGCTGATACATTTTTAGGTAACAATGCAGAAATGCAAGACCTTTTAAGTCAGTGTGTTTTTCTAGAAATGACACTAAAATACCTGCTTCTGGCTATTATTTTGATTTTTTTTTTCTTTTTTTTTTTTTTTTTTTTACCAAATCAGGAAATGGCAAACATTTTAGCACAGAAGCAGCTTCGTTCCATCATCTTAACTGTAAGTACAGGTTTTCAAAGTTACTGTTGTAGAATAGAGAAAAGGTGACTCTGTTTTCAGTGTTTCACAGGTCTTATCTTAATATATTTTAATTATCTTTAGATTTTTATATATTTTGAAGCCTTGTAATATAGAAGATAAAGTTTGAATGGTGGTTGAATGAGTTCAAAACTGCTTTTCTGAAAGGTTAGTTTCACAGTCAAATATGGTTTCTTCATGAAAATATAATATTGAACATCTCTGTGGTTTTGGTTCTGTCGATTATCCTGTCTTGATTGGCACAATTTGTCAAATGATTTGCCCAAAAGAACCATTAAGTAAAGCCAATGAAACAGTTAAAGTTAACAAATACGATACAGAAGACCTGCATCTGCTATCATGGAAAATCTGGGATTTTGCCTTTGACCTTAGAGTAGATTATGCATTCAAGGGAACAAGGGAAAGATAATTTTAAGTTTACAGTGAGTTTTGCGCATATTGTAATGAGTGTAAAACAAACCAAACAACAAACAACCCCTTGCACTTTCTCATTTGCTATCATAATTTCRGTGATGCATACAAAACACCCAGAATTTACTTTTGAAGGCATCTYTACTCTGCCTGGGTTCATAAGAATTTCGGAATAATCACATGGATAATGTTGTTTGGTGTTTATTTACTGCCATAAAATGCTCCAGTGCCTTTTGGCAGACAGATTCTTYAATTCTCTGGAATTGTACAACATCAGTTGACAATATCCATCTCCTACTTGATGACTCTTTCCTTATGTTCTTTGCTGTATTTACAGGCCTGGGTCTGTTTCCCATATAAAACTACTTGGTGTTTTTGGTACACCAGGGATTTTTTAATTGTCCATCAGTTTTGTGTTTGCTTTCTGAATGGGATATTTATGCATATAAATAGGGCATAGGGCATCGTACACTAATGTATTTCTAAGCAGTGTTCCTCATACAGAATGGAGTTCTCTCATATAGGCAGGATTGTGGTTTGATGCTGACACCCCACTGAGCCCTATTAAATCACTGTATTCTCTGGCTCTGTTTGCAACCTGAATACTTTTCTGCTCAGACAGCTACTCTCTTAAATATTTTCTTAATATAATATCTTTTAAAAAAATTACAGAGCTCCAATGCTCTTGGGATGGAATTAATTTTTCTTTGAAGTGACTTCTCAGCACTGAGTTTTTTATGCTATTTGTCAGTATGTGCATAGACCCTATCTAGTGTAAAGTCCTGTCTCTTAAAGTTACTTATACAGTATCTGAATCAGGAGTGCTAGTCTTGATTTGATTTTTGAGGGTGGGGAGGGTTTGTGTTTGGGGATTTTTTGGCTGTTCTGGGTTTTTGTTTTTTATTTCTGGAATGTAAATACGTTATTGCCTAGCAAACACATACTTAGAAAAGGGAACTCTTGACTCTATGTAATTTTCTTATTCATCAGAGTCTTTCTCTGTCTCTTTCTTTGCAGCATGTTATCAGGGCACAGAGGGCCATCAATAATGAAATGGCACACCAGCTATATGTTCTGCAAGTACTTACCTTTAATCTTCTGGAAGACAGAATGATGACAAAAATGGATCCACAAGATCAGGTAAGCATCTGGCATGATCTGGTCTTAGCAGGAAGAAGACAAATCCTCATTAATGTACCCAAAGCTCTTCATGGAGGAAAAAAAAAAACCACTTGCTAGCAAAATTTACATAAGTAATTTATTTTATCTTTCTATGGAGTTTGGTTATGTTTCTTGGTTGTAAGAAGATGTACTGGCTATTTCATTCCCTGTGCAAAAGTACAACAAAATGGCCAGGCAATTTTCCTTAGCATGTAGTTCCATGAACTGAATTTCCTGTCTTCCTGAGCAGAAACTCTGAGCAGCAGTCCAACATTTGTTTCCTTTATATGCTTCCTAAAAGYAGTTCTATAGAGCTCAATTTAAGAGAGTGTTTACATGAAAACTAGATTTCAATTTAATTTCTGTAACAATAAACCCTGGTTTTGTTACTCGGAATTGATAAAGTAATTCTTTGTTTGTTTGTTGCTTTCTATATCCAAACATCAGTTTTAATATCATTCCCTTTTTACAAAGAGACAGTCTCTTAAGAGAWTCAAGAGGTTTAAATATAGGGTCAATGAGCCATATGGATGATATGTGTTGTTGCTTTTTTTTTGTGGCCTTTTCAGGCCCTGTACGAGGAAACTGATTTCATCTTTAAACTGAAGTTATCTTAATACTTGCTGATAATTTTGAGAAGGTGAGCGAGTGAGATAGTTATAAACATAAATACCATYATGCTGTAGGGTTTTATCCTTCCCAAGTTTGAGATGGGAAAGTTTGACTCTTGGGAATGCACACACAGTCAACTAGTGCATATCTCCATAGAGAGTGACTAACACAGTGTTGATAGTATTGATGGTAGGGKGGTTATCACTGTCTGGAGACTTTTCCAGCTGCAGTAATTCCTCTCTTGCCTATTTCTGCAGCAGCAATAATGGACAGTTAACAAAATGAATGCAGAGTGCTGAGTCATTTTGATTTCATCCAGTAAGGTGCTTAAGTGTTACCAGTTTCACTTGAGTTGTGTGTGATTTCTTGGCTTCTGTGGTTACAATTAAGTGTGTAGCCAGAGCCCTTGCAAACATGGCTCCACCTACCAGAAGTCAATGCTTAAGCACCTACATGTGAGTCTTATAAATGTGAGGACTTTTGAAAATGGGAACAACGAGGTCATTCTTGCCGTATCTCCAAGTACAAAGCAGGGAATTTAGACACAAAAAGTTTGGGCAGTGGGGGGGAATATCGTGTTTTGAAACACCTCTTGTGGTATTGTTTATTAAAGTGAGAGGTAAGTTATTTGAACCATCTTCTTTTACCATAGGCTCAGCGGGATATCATATTTGAACTCCGAAGAATTGCATTTGATGCCGAATCYGAACCCAACAACAGCAGTGGCAGTATGGAGAAACGCAAATCTATGTACACTCGAGATTATAAAAAACTTGGATTTATTGTGAGTACTTTTGTGTGATGTTCCACTGAAAGTGGGTGAGTGCATCCATTGTAGTATATCTTTTCATCAGCCACTTCTCTTTCTTGGTCTTCTGTCTATTTTCTATCAGGGAATCATTTTCCTCCTTTTTCTCAGAAATGCTGCTAACTCCAAGTGACAGTTTTAGCAGAAGCCATGATGCTGCAATGGATGCTATAAATTTTTGCAAGGGATAGGCAGGGAAGGAGAGGTAGTAGAGTTCCTCTGTTTGTTTGTTAGGGATTGTTTTGACTGTCAGAGCTTAGTGATGGTGACAATAGGATCGAATGTTTATAGGTAAGGACCAGGAGGAAGGTCAATGAGGCAGATGTCACGGTGGGAGTCTGTTACAGGCCGYTCAACCAGGATGAAGAAGCAGGCAAAATACTCCACAAGCATCTTCCTTCATGGAAAGGGAAGGAACAAGCATTGGAACAGGCTGCCCAAGGATGTGGCTGAGTCATGAACCCTGGAGGTGTTTAAAAGAYGTGTAGCTGGGGCATTTAGGGASATAGATTAGTKGTGATCATGGCASAGCTGGACTCAATGATCTTGGAGGTCTTTTCCAACCTAAACAATTCTATGAYTCTCACTGGAAGAAATATCTACYCAAAGTTTAGGCATGTAGTTTTGCATAGTATGCCATCATTAKAATCTAACTTTTAATGTTATTTTCRATGAACAGACATTGCCTAATGGACCTGCGACAGCCTTGTAAAATCACTGTAGGTTGCTAGCAACAATAGGGACTCATGAGTACAATAAATCTGAGGTACAACTCCATGGTGTTCACTTGTAGGGCCTTGTGTTTTTTTTGCTTGAAGTTCCTTCATTGGTGAATAGGGGATGCAGAATCCCTTCTATCCTGACTTAATCAGACAAATTGGAGTTCTGATCTTTCCTGAAATTGTGTTGGGGAGCAGAGCACGATCTGGCTTAGCTGTTGCACACATTTGTATTAATTAATAGTGTGTATTTTCCCCCCTTTGGAAACAGAGTGCACATGAACAGTGCAATCAATATCTTACTTTACTATTTACCCTAGGTTAGTATGCACTTTTCTTTCTCCTTAGGTAAAATGGTGTGTTTCATATCTCCTGTGATTCATTAYTGTCATCAAATATACTTTGAATATTGTACAGTAGAGGCAGTWACAGACAGAGAGGTTTTCAAAACTCTTGGTGCAAGCTGGAGCTCTCTGTGCAATCTGAATGYTTTGCCCAGCTCAATTCTCCCAAAACCACAAGGGAACTGGATAGAGGCTTTGTGTTCTGATAGCTGTTTTCATTATTGATGGGTGAGGAAAAAATTACTGGTGGATCAGTGCTGTTGTATCTGTAAGGAGTTATTAAGTAAATGGACGTGAAAGGAGGAACTTGGCATTTTGGGGTTGAAAGGAAAGCTAGTGCTTTGAAGAATCTTTTGGAGCTCAGTGTGGGGTTTTATTTTTGTTGACTCATCCCTCAGCTTCATTACTCCCATTTGGGCTGTTCTACTGAAAACACTGTGGCAGTTGTCAAGGGTAACTGCAGTTGTTAACAACAATCAAACTGTTGGCTGTTTGATTACGACAGCCTTTCAAAAGGGGATAGGGAGCAAGGGAATGGRAACTGGGATTAAAATAGTGAAGAAAATGTGGGAAAGCATGGTGGGAGATAAGAAGAAATTTGTGCAAGTAGGCTGTGAAAGAAGAACCATTGCAGGAGCCTCAATGGGAGGCAGGCTGTCCTATTAGCAGCGTGATGAGGCAACGTACAAAGGATAAAATATTCAACAGTGAGGTGTTCTACTCTGGTAAAAATATTTTTTTGAGCTAAAAGTCCAGGTGACACTCCATGCACAACTTTTTTTTTTTTTAATCAGCTGAAGAGGAGTATTATCTTCCTTACAGGGCTGGGGAAGGAAGCAGGACCTCTTGTGAAATCTGACTGGTCATCCCCAGCCTCACACATGGGCACGTTCTGACTCCTGGCTGCCTTCACCCCATGTGTTTCTTTCAATTAAAGCATCCTCATTGCTTTCATCAACTGCAGGTAGAGGGTTGCATTRGCAAACTGATCATGATCTGAACAGTGTGAGGTTTGTCTCTCCCCTGCTTTGACTGTGTGGCACAAGAAACCCACCAAACAGGAGTCTGACTTMGAATGCTGTGTTCATTCCTCTGGTGTGGATGGCCAGGAAGCCAATTTCTTGAGCTGATTATACATTCATTTCAAGTGAGAGAGTAAAGCCATGTCTAACTATTAAGCTCTTCCCGGACTGCTTACTCTCTTTATGGGAARTGCAAGAATTCTGTTTATTTTTCTCAGCCACATCAAAAAGCCTTCCCCCATTACAGATGTAATGTCAAAAACAGCCCAAGTCCAGACATGGTTTCAGAAGCTTACAATGCAATTTGTAAAATTTCATAGTTAGAACCCCACATTCAGCTAAARCAACCACAGGACCTCTCCAGATGGTTGTGATAACCAAGTAAAGAGATTTTCAGATGTGATAGTCTTGAGAGTCATTAAAATGCTGGCAAATACAACAAAAAATGACCCAATTAGGAGATACCTTATACCCTATTGAATTATTTATTATTTTCTGAGTCAATTGCAAAGGAAATAGCCTCCTTGCATTTGAGTAAACTTAATTGCCATCATAGAGGTAGAAAATGATTACAAAAACCTCATAATCCGGTATATTGTTTTTTAAACAACACTTGTATCATTAAGAAGTTCTAGTAAATGTGTTTGTTTATAGGCAGCTCTAAACAAATTCAAAGAAACTCGAGTTAACATGATGGAGAAAMCAACTCCAATAATCTCATCCTAGAATAGTTTTTCTCAAGCTTTCAGTGTGTGGAGCTTACGAGGGTTTTTGTTTGTGTGGTTTTTATTTTTTTTTTTATTTTCTTCAATTAAGTATAAATGGTTTGTATAAAAGCAAATACAACATGGAAAGTGAGTGATTTAATAGTTTTGCTGTGCTGCACTGGAATTTATTACTATAGCAAATTAAAACATGGGTTAATGAAGGAGGTATTAAATCAGTAAGGAGCTGGTCTGATAGAAGGTGACAAAGGGGAAATTGAGAATGGTGGGACATTCTTTAGAAGGCAGGCAGGGGCTTGACTTTCAAGATATTAGTGGTGGTGGCACAAGAAAGTGAAYATATGTTGATGAAATCTGATGAGAYGAATATGGGAAGCAGTGATGGAAGAATTGCCATGTCATTCACAAATTAGATGACCTTTTGGATTACAGAAACAGAAATAATGTAATTTTATGCATTCATACAAAGAGCAGTGGCGTTCATTTAGGACCACGGGCAAGAATGCAATTTGCAGGCAAGTGTCTTGGCTGTGGGAAAAGATACGAGATTGTGTGATGCAGCCACAAAAAAGGTTCAGCATTAAGCTAGGATATATCTGGAAAGGCATTTTCAGAGCATATAAACTGTGGAGGCCATTTTTTGCATTTCTTAGACATCATCCAGAACACTATATAATTTCAGTAATCTATGCAGTGACTTGTGGACTGACTGAATGCAAGATGTGTGCAGAGGGTGAGGCTCATGCAGTGATGAGGGCACTGCCTTACAAGAATTGACTTTAAAATTGCCCTTTTAGCCAATCAGGCTGAATGCTGTGGAAATCTCAAATTTGCATGCCAATGCCGAGGAGGAGTAAGTCATGTGCAAGGTAAAAGGCACATGAGATGGCAAGTAATTTATGAGATATTTTTAATTGGAATGATGGGGAAAAAACTCGCTACAACTTAAAAGATGTATGTCAGTCCTTTGTGAAAAGTTTTATATAATATGAAGACTATGTGAAAGAAAAAAACCTCAACTACCGAAGTTGCATAGAGGAGTCTGAAGTGAGGATTTGGATGGATGACTTAAATGGCTGCATAGTTGATTTGTTAGACTTTRCAAAAACTTTCTAATATGAGGAGAAGCAGCACCAGAATAAACAATTTCGAGGACTTGTCAAAAAAGTTTTAGAAAGAAACTTCAAAAATAGTTGAGAGTTAGCTAAAGYAGGCCTTAGGCAAAATATAGACCTGAGGGGTTTCTGAGATTTCTTCCAGAAATCTTGTAATTTTTTTTTCTCTATTCTCTTGTATTTTTTTCTCTATTTCATGTCCYAGATGAACAGCTACTTTGTTTAATCTTTTGATCATCTTCTTCAAAAATCCCTTGTTGCACAGCACAATATCCAAGTAGCACTTTGAAGATAATTACTAAAACTTTTCTCACAGGTTTTTCTGTGGTGCTTCTCACTGTCTGTTTGAATAGTTCATTAGCTCACTGTCCAGAGCAACCTCCTTCATATCATGATATATTCTGCAGATGCAGTTCCTTCTCTGTGCTAGAAGGATTATCAGGAAAACCATTTGTAATTATGTAATTAGTACCTTTAAATCATTGCCTGCRAGAGGGGCAAACTCAATTTACTCCAACCTTTAATTGCTGTCCTTTTCAACCTACATAGCAGAGCTCTGCTGTGTGTAATTTCCTCACTCTCACTTGGGAGTTCCTTTTCCCCCTCCCTCATTTCCATGACATGTGGCTCTGTGTCCCACTCCTCCCCCAGGATTTGAGAGTGAAGAATTAAGTTTGAGCTTTGGAAAAAACATGGGGGGGAAGGTGTTATTTTAACGCATGTTTTCCCTTTTCRAATCTGTTTTAATTGGCAGTGAATTGAATTGACTTCACGGAAGTCAAGTCTGTTTTGTGCATGATGGAGCAGTCTCTCTGTCCTTATCTTGGCCTCAAGCTTTTCCATCCTTTCCTGCCCTTGCCCTGTTGAGGGGGGAGAAGGCGAGCAGTTGGATGGGTACAAGGCTTCTGGCCAAGGATGTCACACCACACCTCCTTTCTGTATTTTGCTAGCTGTTGTTTCTGGGTTTACTCACTGCGCTGTGGTAGCTCAGAGGCTCTCTGTTTTCTGTTGAGTCTCTCTGCTGTGCTGTCATGCCTTCCTTTCCAACTSCTTAACTCCTCTGGCCTTTCTCTCTCGATTTCTTTCCCTAGTCTTTGGTTTTGATCTCCCACTCCCCTTGGGCTCTTTGTTTCATTTTGACATCCCATTGGATCTATCTCCTTCCAGCATGTCTGACTGTTCATCCTCATTATCTCACTTRTTCAATCTCCTTGAATTTCCACTTTTTTACATCCTCACTCCCTCCTTGTGCTGTGGTCCTCCTGTGGGTTWTCCCTAGTCTCCCTCTCTCCCCCTCTTCCTTCCATCCTATTTGTTCCTCCATCAATATGAAGCCTGCTTAGTCATTTCCAAATTTTGCTCAGAAAGTTGTCAGAACAGGCACAAATTGCTTTTCCCTGTGCTTTATTTTCAGAAAAGGTCTGACTAGATTTAGCCACATGCACAAAATATTAACATTTGCCTCAGTGTGAAAAATTTCAGTTGCCTAATAAGTGCATTACAAGATTTAAAGACTGGGAACAGCATCTAGAAATGGGAAATGTTGGGCAGCTGTAACAGCAGGCATCACTATGACTTTTTAACTGATCTATAGTCTTCCTATCTTTTTAAAATAAAGTGTGGAGTTCGGACTTGAATAGTTAAACCATACTTCAATTAATTTTTTTCTAAAGATAGGGTGCTACTCTTTGCTTATATTGCTGGGTTGTGAAATAGTTGTATCCTAGTTTTGAACAGTTTAACTTCAGCTGTTGATGTATTATAACCTACTATTAAGGATAAATTATTTGACTGCAGATTTGAGTCACAGGTTTACTGGTGATGGTGTGCATGTATTCAAAGAAAGTTCAGATTTGCATTGATAAAAGAGCAGTAGATAAGTATTTAGATTGTTGTGTGATGATCATTCACCCTTTATCATTGACAGAAAGTAAAGAGTCAGAGTGAAGTCATGCAGTGAAAGGGCAGTGCACAATTCTAGGTAATTTGCATGGTGTAGGTGAGTGGAAGTCAATTAAGCAGTASATTGAGTTGGGCTCTAAAATTTTAAATGGAGTAAGACTGGGATGGGGCTGGGATGCCCAGCCCTGCAGGAGTGTAATAGTCYTTAAATTCTACCGAGTTACTAATGTCAGCTGCATCTCTGAAGCCCCCTTATTCCAGCTGGTCATCTGGATTAATAGTACCAATTTGCCTGGCTAGGGAGGATRAAACTTCCTAGGAGTGTGGGTGAGAGGGAGATGGATAGAAGTGGACCCCATGTGATGCATTGACTTAGCTATTCTTGTTGAACACCTGAGCAAAATCATCCTTTTTCGTTCTAAAAAAAAGGAAGGCCAGAATCTTTGAAGTCTTACAATGTTATGAGTTGTAGGATTGRGAAAGCCCTGAACAGGAAGCTGAAGTTTTGTGATTTGAGACTGAAACCTGGAACTGGTGTAAAATGTTGAAAAGCTCATCACACAGATTTTGAAAGATCATCTTCAGCTGTTTAGTTCACTGCCCCCTGTTATTTCCTTCAGTAGCTGGTACTCTGCAGTGATCATAGGTTTTTATCCTTTGGGAAAGTTTTTCAACTCTAATAAAAGCTTTGGCAGTGGCAGAGGAACATTTTAAAAATAATACTGCCTACTGCAAGATCTGATCCTTTTTACGTTTTAAATTGATAAGATTTAATTTCTTATTTCAGATCGTTCTTAATGGTAGAACAGATGACAGATTGTACTACTGAAAGCTATTAGTARTTTTCCATCCTCCTCCACTCTTTCTATTCCTACAACCCTCTCCTTCTCTATCTACTATTTCAAAACTTGTGAAATCACTGTTGCTGTGGAAAAAAAAACCAACTCTGGGAAGGTTTTCTTTGGCTGAGCTATTCAGATATGCGGTGGCTGAGGCTGCTTTGCTTCACAACAGAAGTGTCAGACCCTTAGGTCAGTTGCCATATTTCTAGATATAACTATGGCTCATTCTAAACTAAAACACTTTGTCATTTAGTAATGACAMCTAATAATTAAGCACCTTTCAGCATAGCAAAATCCATGTCTAATAGCTCTCCATCAGAAAGGAGATTCCTCTTCTGTCCTTTCATTGTAAAACATAGTTTCCATAGGCTTGAGTATCCTTTTATTTTACAGAATTAAATTTTCAATGGCATGGCCAGGTTAAAAA
>NW_026623315.1:2415904-2421053 GCF_030028575.1 Malurus melanocephalus | reverse complement strand
ACACGCTTTGCTCTTTGACACTGAAATTCCCTTAATATTGGACCACTGGGATAAGACGGGACTGTAAAGAGAATTTCTATCTTGTTTTTACCTTTATGACCACTGGAGGCTGCTCTTTTCCATTGTTTGAGAGCTTCATTCTCCTGTCATTYCGTTTTGAAGCTGAAATTTTTCAGCAGCTATCTTATAAATAAGCCATGATTGATTTATTTCTCACGGTAAATTCTGGAAAATGAAGTCTAATCATAATATTTATTCATAGGTATTAAGAAGAGTGTATTTGTAATAGTGACTGCCACTTCCAGCATTCGATCATCTTTTAAGAGAGATAGTTGGAGTTTCATACGACTCTGTTTGCTTTTGTAAACATTTGTTTGGAAGTGTTTGAGACAAAACAGATTTCGAGGGCGAGTTCTGTCATTTCACAGAGTAATATTTACCTCTATAATCCTCTTRCTGTGTACAGGAGTATCACAAGGAWATKATCTAATCACTGGSAGTAATAGCCTCAAGTATTATTCATCTTAAACCAATAAAAACATCTAAACTGATGTGAATGTTTGAAATGCTTGTGAATTTTATTAATTTTGTGTGCACCATCTCTTGCCTTCTGCCCTAGCACTCTTGCACTTCTTCTTCTAAGCCCTTCCACTCACAAATTCCTGATTTTGACACTCACCTCTCWCTACTCTGTATGCCACTCCACTTACCTTCTCTTTCCACGCCACTCATGGTTTGATTTTTTTCTCTAAGCCTGAAAGATGGGGTCAGGGAAGGCTCAGGACAGGCAACATCTTCAGGAAAAAAAAAAGCCATGCATGTGTTCCAAAGAGATTTGTTAAATTCAGTTAATCCTGAGCATTTATAATGCAGCCAARTGAGGCCTAAGCTCAAAAGGAATTTCAAGACTCACACAAGAACAAGTCTGTGAAGTTTTTCTTGCATAGCATGAGTGGGCTGAGTTTTTGACAAAATAATTATGTAAAAATTGATTCAGTTAGTGCAATGCAGTGCTTAATAAAACATTCCTAAAAATGATCAAATAATTTGCTAAAACTTGCTAAKGCTTTTGAACAGAAAGACAAGGAAAAGCATTCTGCTCTAACACCCAAAATAACTGTAAAGTATTTAAAAACCAAAGTCTAAAAATGCAAAGTGTCAGRTAACCTGAACTGCAGGTGGCACAACCAGATTTACTTGAGACGTTTTTCTCAAGTTTCCCCTTGAATCTATCATCTTGGTCTCCTGATGTTTCTGTGAACATTGCTGCTTGCTCAGTCTCTGGCAGAGCATCCACAAGGAGAGGTGATGAAACCTCTCATGACAAAGATGAACAAAATGCATGAAGTACAAGAAAAGAAAAACAGAACAGAAGAGTAAGGATATAYAAATGAACTGATGATGATTCTTAAGATGTAACTAATGGTTTTATTAGTCTATACTGGMATTTGGAGGAGCTGCAGTCTGCAAACCAGTTTTATAGTTAATTTTTCTGTACTGTTAATTTATCACTATATGGAGATAATTCAGTCTGAAAAGGGACTTTTAAAATTTATTTCCTAAAAAACACGTTAAAAAAAAAAAAACAATACAAAGAAAACCCAAAAAGTCTCCATCTAATTGGTTGAAGTCTCCACTTCACTTGTTGAAAAACAAAGGAATGTTTTAATTTATTAGAGGAGCATTTTAGATTGTTTTATAGTATGAAGATCCACGTGGAACTCTGTTGCATTCCACTGTGGGAAACTGAGAGGAAAGTCTGAGGTCAGGAACGACATTAAATCAACTGAGACAAACCTTTTATCTGTGAACCTTTTATTGGTAATGAGCAGAAAAATGAAAGAATTAATTGCCCTACAAAAGAGARCTRGAAAAGACAGAAAAKGAGGAAGGAAAATGGAAAAGGATGGGAGAGAGAGAGGGGAGACAGAGGGAGAAAGTGARCACTACACCAGAGGGTCAGGGAGTGCCATGGATGTTCATGCACAGGAGGTTGTGTCGGAGGCAGGCAGGGTTGGACAAGGTGGCTCAGGAAGGAATGCAGGGACAAAGCAGACATGGCACTGGTCAGGGACACAGGGAGGCAGGACAGATGTGAGGTGTGAGCAAGGGTCAGCAAGGGCAGAGGAGCCAAAAAGGCAGGCTTGCACCAGGGCAAAAAGGACAAGAAGCAGGCAAGAGCCAGGGCAAGAAACAGACCTCAGCAGGCTGGAGCCAAAGCAAAAACACAAGACCCAAAAAGCCCCTAGACTCAAAAAGCTCAAAAGACAGGACACAGAAAGCCCCAGAGTTGCCAAGCCCCAAGGTTCCAACCAAAAGAGCCAAAAGCTGAAGAAGCCAGTTTCCAAAGCCCCGCACAGAGCTTGTGACTGAACATGTTTTTATGCCCCCGGCTCCTCCCAAGGTCCGCCTGCTGACTGGGATCCATTGGATTAAAATGGGTCCTCACAAAAGCTCACAGAATATTTTCTAAGACAGTACTTAGATCTTCTCTTTACAGTAATACCAAATGTCTTTCGGGATTGATTTTCTTTATAATTCACCTAAAGGTAGAAATATTTTATTTACCCACTCTATATAGTTCGATATTATTTGGAGTATGGCAGAATCTAATTTTAAAAGAAAGCTGGTAAAGAAAGTGTAATATTTGACAGCAGAGGGCACCAGTATCACATCAGATGTCAATTGCTCAYGAAAGCTGAAAAACTGCTCCCTTGCATGGATACAGAGTCTTTCCAGCCTTAGAAATAGTAGAAATAACTACTTAGAAATAGCAGAAATAGTAGCAATCATAGAAATAACTGTTCTTGGCTGTAAATTCCCATTTCTCAGTTAAATGCCAGCAGATGTTTGATGTTTGGGCYAAATGATACCTCTGTGGTATCATTTACTTAATTTGGCTTACATGTTGCTGTTTGTTATACAGTGCACCATAAATAGTTTCCTTTCTGGCATGTACTGGTGAGATATTTTATCTTCCCAAAATAATAGTTTGTTCCTGTGTCTGAGTGGTGTTTAGCCTTGTGCAGGCCCTGTGAAGGGATGCTTTTTTCAGTCTGGGTTATTTTAGTTCCTTTTTTTTTTTTTTTTTTTTTAATCCACCAGTAGTCTGGACAAATCTGTAAAAGACGAGATTTTGTAAATGTAGTTACAGATTTAATCAGGAAAACTTACACTTGATGTTAACTTGGAGTATATTCTGAAAATGTGAGCATTAGCAGCAAAGAACTGATCTCTTTTCAAACCTGAGAGGCAGAAATACAGAAATCCTTCAACTTTACTCTCCTGCTTGGTGCTATTAGGAGCTGGTGCTATTAGGACTGTGACTTTTAGCAGATTTTCATAGTTTTAGGTTACTGTTTGCCATAAACAAAGCATTCCATGGTTTCATGCCACGAAACTTTTGGTGCTAGGCTGTGGAAAAGCAGGGCTGTGCTGAAAATATGATTGCTGCAGGTAGAATGGAACACTACATGCTGAGGTTTGCAACTCGGCAAAGTTTGTGCTGAAGCTCCACTCTCCACACTGGCACTTGGATTTGCTGAGATGTTCAAGTGTGGTGGTGGGAGATATCTTCTGTGGTATGACTTAGAGCAGGGTAAGCCCCAGGGTTAATGTTTGACCCACAAAGTCCTTCATTAAGCCCCTGCACCACTCTGAGCAGTGCAAGGAGGTGTGGGTAGATGCCTGCTGGGCACAAGAGGGGAAAAACTTGGTTACCCTATGTGTGAGTGGGGGTGCTACCCCCCAAGGGAGAGGGGTGATCTCCTCCGGCCACAGGTCCAGAAGCTGTCAAGAGACTTCACATCTTCTCAGCCAAGCGTGATTRTAGTGTGGAATATCCAAGAATGACAAGATATGACATGGGTGGTGAAAACTGTGAATTGATTGGTAAATCCAAAGATAGTGCAAGGGAGAATAAAAGATTGTTTATTTTGTATTTTTATACCTTTCCAGTATTTTCAATTGTGACCTTGTAAAATAAAAATATTAAACTCTTTGTGATTTGAAAGAGCATGCTTCTCTTGAAGAAAACCTAATAACAAATGTAAACGTACTAATTTAAAATTAGGGAAAATAGAGCATTGCATTTCTGGGTTTGTTTTTTTTTAATATACTATGTATGGTTTCATTGAATTGTTTTCTTTACTGTGTGCATCCCAGTTATGAACTCGTGGGGGCAGGCAAGCTCCATGGATTTGAATGTATTTGGGCTGAGCAGTTTTTTTCAACTGTATCATAACAGAATTGTTTTCTGACCCCTTTACTGGGAGATGGACCTTCGATGTCTTTCTCTGGATATTATGTACCACACGTCTCAGAATTTGCACACAAAAAAGAAAAGGAGAAACAGCCCCCACAAAACTGGTCAGAYGTAATGAGGCCTCTACTCTTTTGTTGTGTGGGCTTCATCTGCTTCACATGACTTGGCTTGGATAGCTGATTCCAGACAAAACCTTCCTTGGAATGAAATGATGGYAGTTTTGTGAAACTGTGTAAATTCTGTTTAATGTTCATTTCTGCAAATAGTTTTTATATGTTTATGCAATTTTCTGTGTAAGCATGCATGCAAACAGATATGTGTGTTACGTACTTGTGCATATTGTTGTTTCCTCTCTCATTTCACATGGGGTTATTTTTGCCTGTTGTAAGATTTAAAGGACAGTAAATAGTATAGCACAAAAAATATTTAGATTTTCTTCATTTACAAGGAGTTACAGACATTGTTTTTGAATATGAGATTTCATTAACTGAGGCCTGAGAATTAATTCAAAGAGAAGGGGAGAAAGGCACSTTATTTTTAAACAACCAATTTATTTCTCCAAATTAAAACCACCATCATATCTGAATTATGAATATTTTGATAGTTAAATGTACTCAGCTTGTTATACAGCCYCTACATAGAAATCACAGAATAGTAGTGATAAGTATTCTTTTAAAAAAACTTTCTTATTAAAAAAAACTCCCTACATTTTGGTGCAGCTCCATCCTCTTTTTGTATGTCTGGAGAAGACTGAAGGCAGARCAGAACAATACTCAGACATGCAAAACTACCAGCATTTTGCATAGCCCAACTCTAGTCATGAGAGCTTCATGCTCCTGTAGAGGGAGGCAAAGAAAATTGAAGTCAGGGGAACTGAAATTCTCT
>NW_026623315.1:2407034-2415767 GCF_030028575.1 Malurus melanocephalus | reverse complement strand
CTCAAAGGTTTTGGTAGGGATTGGCTCTGTATTMCAAACCTGTTCCTGACATCTAAAGAGCCTGRCTGTTTGTACTTAAGCAAGGGAAGKATTTGWCTKTAGAGTGGTAATTTTGTACTTGGGAATGCTCATCCAAAGTTAACTAAGATATCATATATGTTGAAAGCTCCTTTGCTATAGATTGGTTTTCAGTTTGTCCTTTGTGATTATTAGAACCTTGACCTGGTCACAGTATTAAAAGAAGTGTCAATGTGAGAACCACAGAGCTCCTAAGTAGTGGCCAGCTTTTTTACCCAGTTCTGCATCTGCAATGGATGCCAATGCCATTCCAGTTCTGTTTCCCGGAGCTCTGGAACAGAGTTTACCATTTTAAATTTGCACAGCTGTTGTCTGTGGCTCCCAGGCAGCCAGTGGATCCACGTGGTTGATTCATTTTGAACTGGGGTTTCTCAGACAGAGTGCTGACTTCTCTCTACTCTGAACTAAACACAGCCTGGGCCTTTCCTTTTGCACATGACAGAGGTTTTAGCCAGCTTGCTTGAAAATSAAAATCACAAAACCTTTCTACAGAAATATTTCAAGGAAGAGCAAGATCTATCCCAACTTACCTTGTGATGCTTGGCATTTCAAAGCTCACTGTTCCCAAAGAAGCATGAATTGTAAGGATTTTGGGATGTCCGGAGCTGCTGAAGTCATCGGTATTGATGAAATTCCAAGAGAACTSTAATTCACTGCACAAATGGAGTGTCAATCYTCYTGTTCTGTGGTTGTGCCTACCACAGTACACAAGCATCAGATCCTTTGCTGGAGATAATAGCTGTAGCAGGAGGAAGGATGCTGCTCAGATTTTCACTCTTCAGAGTGATGACATATGAGAGGGTCCACTGCAGTAATTAAGTGGCTGCTTCACATGTGGCTTTCCTGTAGATACACATCCTCTGGAAAGTTCTAATGATTATTTTTACTTGATTTATTTTGATTTTACTTGATTGCCTATAGTTTAAGTAATTTTTCTTTAAAATAAAGTACAACTGAAAGTTGTTGTAAATAATGCACCTTAAATTACAGAAGCAAATGTTATGTAAAAAAGGTTAAGTTTAGATAAAACTGCCTGGACTCTTAATTAAAACAATCAAAAATACGCTCTCCTGKTAGTGTTAGGCTTAGAAATCTCTGATTCAAACAGCCCAAGATTTGGCACAATTTGGTTTTGAATTCTTCATTTTAAGTAATAAAAAGGTCTAGAGATTCTTTTTTAGTCCTTGTTGATGGAAAATGTTACTCATTTGTTTTGACCATATGTTAAAGCATGTATATGCACTCATTAACTGTTTTGTATTTTTTCCTTAAGTTTTGTAAACAATGGCTGTTGAAAAACTCTGAATTTCCCTTGAGTTGTGGAGCCATTATGCTTAAATAATGAATGGAAGTCACAATCTACCTTACTCTACAATCATTAAACTTTACCAAACTCAAATTAAAAAAAAAAAAACCAAAAAACTTCTCTTGACAGAATTTGACTTAGGAACGCTAARTCTAACTAATTGACACATTTGATAGGATTTACAGAGATAAAATTACTGAGGTAGATTTTGATCCTTGTGGGTATGATTTCTGCCTAGTTGCAAACATTTAATCTGTGTTTATCTGCAGYACTCAAGTGTAGATGGATTAATTTCTTTGGCTTGCTTCTCCCGCTAGCACTGTTCACACTGTTTTCTCACACAACTGTCTTCTTGCTAGCTTGATAATTCTCCTGCTGGGCAGGATGAGAATTTGTGCCTTAGATCCTATCTCTATAGAGAAGGCAAACTGCTTTAATGACATTGGCAAAATTAAACCAGTCATCTCCTGACACATTCGAAAGTCATAAAAGAGTCCGTATTTATAACAGTAGTTCTTTTTAGGTTGGGGGTGCTCTGTGCCAGYTCTTCCTGGTGTGCTTCATGAGTGTTGTAGTTCAAACAATATAAAAATGGCTTGCTGGCCAGGASAGGGGTAATATATTCCATTGTGATTTTGTAAGAGCTGGAGCTGTCTGAAATTCTGTAGCTCTTGGTTGCTCTCCAGCAGCCCTGGCTGGAGGGACACCTGCTTCACACCCTTTCAGTTGAGCCTCTAGAAAGTCTCATGGGAAGGGTCCCTAATTCCCTGCRGTGGAAGCCATCTGGATTAGCTCACATTTCATCCGGTAGCATTTCAATCTAAAGCAGATTGACCTTGCCCAAAAAGTCCAGGAAGACAGGAAATCTGGCAGAGTCTGGCTGTTAAATGATCTGGTAATCTAAAATGTGGAATTGTAATAAACTAGTATGGCTTTTAGTTCCTCTATCCAGCCCAGGTATATCTGCAACTGGATGTTTGACTGCTTATTCTCTCTCTCTGTAAGCTCAGTGGACWTGGTGAGATATCTGAAAGTAATTCTCCATGCTGAAAAAGTTTAATTGAAATGACCACATCCCATTGATTAATTCTATATATCCCTGAAAGAGTACATGACCTGTTACTGYTTGATAACAGCATTTGCCCAGAAAACATTACCTCAGTAATAGGAAGTCAACAATCTGTGAAGTGCTAAACRTCTATCTAGCTTTAAAGTCTGCCCTTATTAACTAAAATAAAACCTGAAAAGTGACTCATGGTTTTCATGCATTGGACAAGATGTGATCACTCTGAGTTAGAGCAGTATTTTCAGATTCTTCTAGCCTTTCAAGTTATTGGCAACCTATCGGGCTTAGGATTTTGGAATCCAAAGCATTASCTCCATGTAATATAGGTATGTGTAAAATACAAAGAATTATGCAAGAGCTTTTGTCTTCCTTTATAATGTGTAATTTATTCATGATTAAAAATATGTAGTGCTTTGACATGCCTATTATGGTCTATTTAGTGATTTTTTTTTCTGTTTTAATCACACTTCCTTGATATTCAGGATTTTGCAACTTTTACCACTATGGCATCTTTTCATGACTCGGACAGATTTCTGGTGACTCACATAGAACTCCATTTTTTTTACGTTAGATTACATAGTAGCTCAGTGAATTAAAAATCTATGGTAGTCAAATGATTGCTTTTTTATCTTCTGTAGGGCAAATGATGTRCAAATTGTACTTAAAATTTCATTGCTACTGAGAAAGTCGAGTTTATGCTGGTGAGGTCCAACTTGATCCAATGTTGCTTAACGTGTTACCCAGATAGGAAAGAGWTTATTTTAATTGGAGGATAACATCTGTAGTCTACTAATATATACCCCAAAGCTGTCATGACAATAACAACAAAAACCAAAAACAAACCCCCAAATTTCTACCTGCTGGCAGAAATGGACAAATATTTGCCAAAACACAAAGCTAAAAAGAGCTAGAAGTACATTAGTTAATGGAAAAGCTACCATCATTGTATGAAAACATGGTTTGTAAATCTTCATGAAAATTATATCCAGTAGAAATATACTGGAGTTCTTTATATGTGCTGGGATAGTGGGGATGTGATTTAAATGAYTTGTGCTGAAAGTATCGTAAATTGTTTTCTTCTTATTCTTTCAAAGACATAGCAGTTGCTGAGCTTTGGATACTTCTCATTTAAGTTAGAGTGTGGCAGTTTTTCTCGTTTTTGTTTTTTATTTATTTATTTTTTTAATTCAGGAATCATCCAGATACTTTTTCACTCCAGCACTAAATTCTGTTGCAAATTAAAAAAAAAAATAGTCTTTGGAAGAAAAAAAATATTCACATTTKCATATTTAAAGAATTATCAAGAGAAAAACAAATCTGCTAGTTCTTGCTTTCATTGATTACATAGAGCTTGAAAATTCCCAAGTCACTGTTATATCTCATTAAGTGGGATGATGGAAGTTGTGTGCATCATCATCATCTCTCTGAATATAGTGCTGTTCAAAAAAAAAGTCAAAAATATTTCGTCATTAAGAATTTTAGCTGACTACCTCTTCACAAATGTTGTTTTTTTTTAATGTAGCATTTTTCCTTATTTGTAATTTTTGTGTAAACGAACAGATGGGAACATTTTATATGTTAAACTCCAGGTTTATTTAGGGAAGGGGTAAATTGTGAGCCTTTGTGCACGTTGATACTTCTAGCATAAGTTTATCAGTTCATATCTCACTGCAAATATCACTTTAAAAGTACCCCCTCTTCTTGTCCTGAGTTCTTAGGAACAAATAYCCCTGTATGTACTACTATGATTTCCTCATTTGATCTAGGGAAAGTTTTTGCAGAGGTACTGTAGAACCAGGTAGGTGATTGCATTCCTTCCTAACCCACAGAACAGTGGTTTAGGTTTAAAAGGAAAAAGAAAATGAGTAAGCATGTAATTGAATCTGAGAGAAAGAAATTGCTGTCCCCGGTGTTATCTTTGTAGACAGATTGTTCCTTTTTCTATTAAAAAAAAAAAAGACCATTTTTGATAGGTCTGCTTTTAGAATGACACCATTAAAATTGGATTCTTTTGACATTTGGAAGTTCTTCTATCATCAGTTCTTTTACAGTCCTGATTCTTCCCTGTAAACTTCTGATGTGCTTTTGTCATCCCACTTAAAGAAGTGAGACATACACAATAGGGTTTCACCTGAGCCACTCTGGGATTTGCAAAACAGMTATTACTGGGTCTAGCACCTATTCCAAGCTGCTTTCAGAACAAACTAGCATGATTTGACAACTGATTTCCATGGCTGCACACAGCACCAATGCAAAATCTTTGATTAGTTGTCAATACCTGTCAAGACAGCAATAAATTTGTGTGCTAATGGCCCAGAAATGCAGGCAAATAAAGCATTTCTGTGCATCAGCATAATCAGGGGGAAGATACTGGTGTTAGGAATAACATGGGGAATGAGTGCTCTTATTCCATTAGCAGTTGCAGACAGTACAGCATTGCTGTGAACAGACATCTCGGTGTGAGGAGGCATTCCTGTGACTGAGATCTATACATCCCTCCGAGATTGCCATGGGAGCCAGAAGTGACACAGTGAAGCCATTCAGGATAGAGAATAAAGCTTTACACAGCCAGAACTGCAGCAGAATGCTAGGTTGTCTGAATGTAATTACTGCACTGGGATTTAGCCAGAATAGCTGTCATGTGAAACGTGACACGTGATTTTTTAAAAAAACCAAACTTTTAGGCATAAGCAGGCATGATTTTAGGTTTTCATCTTATCAAAAGCAATGAATTTTTGCTTCCACTGAGTCCCATTAAGTTGGCTAACAAATTCTTCATGCTTCTGGTATGTTAACATGTACTGCATAAGAGCATAAGCTGTTAAATAATGCTTAGATGCTGAAGTTAAAAGATGAAAAGATATTACTCAGCCTASTGTAAAAAAATTATCTGAAAATTTTGAGGTAAAAAATCTGTTTCATTTTTATTTCTTTTTGTTTTTTTCTAAAGGGAAAAATGGCATAGATTTTGTACTAAACAGATGCAACTAATATACCTGAAGCACTGTGTTCCATATATTTAATAAATTATATTGTATGTGTGGTGTTTGCATACTTGTGAATTATTCACCACGGCATTTTAGATAATTTAGCTTTCTATCTCGTTTCTAAACCCACTCTCACTAAGTTGATATTTCAGCCACAAATATTCATCATGTAAAGAAAAGGCTGATATTAGGGGGAGGGAAGAAGAAGGAAGGGAACAAAGTGTCTGACATTCCTTTTCAATTTGAAGAATAATTGAAGGTAATGTATTGTCTCACACATGCCAGAATTGTCTTGTGGATCCTCAGTTATTATCTGCTGGTGTATTTCTAGTTATTTAACTCAGCAGAGCTTAAGATCAAGTCCTAGTTATCCTGGGATCCAGCATGACAGAAACTTTTGAAAAACAGAAACAAACACCTGAAAATAGATGAAAATGGCTGGGTCTGTAGGCTTGACTTGGAGATAAAGTAAAAGTGATGGAGATATAGCTTTTCTGATTGAGCAAAGAGCTAGCAGTGATGGCAAGAGACAAAAGGAGTCATCCTTACTAAATGTGGTGAGATTCTTCATGTCCTCACTGCTTTTTGTTGATTYAGAATGAGATAAAGGTAAGAACTGTTCAAGCAAAAGTTCAGCCTTTTTACTTGTACCCTGCTTTGATTTTAGCATTGTAAATGCCAGTGAAATGWGTACTAGTATTTTAATAAGCTGGGAGAAAGGTAGTTGGGTCTTGAAACTCTCTCTGCTTGTCAGGTTTTTGTCCAAGCATACCCTACCAGTGCTATAGCATGGGAGCCAAGAGTGCACGTTCAGCCCTATGCTGTAGCTCTACTTGCATGAGTTTTTTGTAAAATTGGTGATGGGCTTTCCTGTTGACTGGTGCTTCCTATGGTTCCCAGTAACTTTCCAAAGGAAATTACCTCATGAACCTCATGACACAGTTAAGTGTCAAGTGGTGTACCTCAGGACTTGAACTTTATGGCCAAAATGGAGGTATTTTCAAATGCATAGAAAGATTTGTAAGATATTCATGCTGGTTTGGGGGAGGCAATTTAGCRTCTGCTGGACTCAGCCTCTCTTAAAATGCCCGTTTAGACATGTTTGAAGATTGTAGGAAGAGAAGTTTTGTCCTCCTAGAAGCTAAGGTCTGTAGGGCTTGTGATGTGTGTGAAGCAGTTTTGTACTCATTTTAAATGTTCTGACTGATAAATGCATCAATGTGGAAGATGAAAGGCTGAGTTGGAGAAATAGACAATAAAAGGGTACTGTCTGTCATTCAGACAAGCAGATAAAAGTGAACAAAGAAAGTTTAAAGAAGGGGAGTTTTTGTAACTCATAACCCAGTAAAACATTGTTTTCCATTCCTAGACTACTAGTACCCTTCTGCAATATCTGTTACATAGATCTTTCTGTATAAAATCTAGAATACCAGGCATCCTCTTGATTCCCTAATGAGCCTGTGATTGTTGTTCTTGTACACTGGTACTCCTAAACTGGAAATGTATAACCAACGTTGTGCACGCCATCTTCAGACTTATATACTTGTCTACTTTTGAAGTTGCAGCAGGCCTCTTAATGTATAATTTTTATTTTCTACTATTTTTCATCTTTTATGTGACTGTGAATTATTGACTGGCTAAAACCAGCCTAAGATACATCTGAAGATAAAATGGGCAAAAAGATAGAGTTACTCATTTCTACCACTTTTATGGCCTGACAGACTCAACAGAAGGAAAAGTAGTAAAACCCATGCTTTTATCAGTGAGCTGAGTGGATCACACCCTGAGCACACTGCAGAAACAAAGTGATGGAAGGAATCTGTGGTAATCTTTGCAAGTTTTCTGGTAGCAAATGCACTTTTAAAGTCCCTGTCAGCTGGGCCTTGCAGAATAGAAATGCCATTGCAAAGCAGCCAGGGAAAACTTTCTGTGTCAGAATGATGAGTGGAACAGGAGGCATTGCAAAGGTGATGCTGATAAAAGAACATAGCAGAAGGGAGGCATTTTTTGATATACTCTTGGGACTTCTGAGCAGCTTCTTTGGTGYAGCCAGGCAAATATTCATGTCTAAAYCMTGAACTACATGAAACTTATTCAAAYGYACATTTAATTCTGYCCAATCAAAAGGTCAGCTGGGTTAATGAACATTTTGGGCAACTATATTTTTTCATGTTTTCTGTCAAACTGAACATCTGAAATATATACCTGCATGTGGGAGCTAATGAGTTCTGTTTATAGGTGGGATGTTTATTCATTCCATAGATTAAATTCATAGTTTCAGATGTGTGATAAAAAATGTACCTGAATTCCACAAGATCAATCTGTTTAATTTCATATGCTTTTGTTTGAGGGTCTTTGTATTCAGGAGTCCACAAGACCCAATAGACTTAATATAGCTAATTAGTCTGATAGTTTTWTCTCCTTTTTGTGGTTTACTTGAAATAGTTTCATAGCAGTTATATAAGTAGGTGTTTTGGTGTCTGYTTGCTCAAATATCTGTATTTTCACGTGCTTTTATTCTGTAGTAGCACCAAGGGGTTTATCYGCCATGAAAGGTGTGGGTGWCTGCTCTTCTACAGCATTCGGCCTTTGGCACACTCCATTCCAGAGCTGCAGAAGTGAATTACTGACACGCCAACCTCTTAGTATCTATATTTGGTTTTAAAGTTCTTCAAGGCATGGGCCATTTCCTTGTTAAGAGTTTGCTCAACARAAAAGAGCCCTGTTGCTGGACATTTTTTGACAAATCATGCTAACATGGTGCTCACCAGCACTGGGGTGCTGACAGCTTTTGTGGAACTGCTCATTAAGTGATCTTGCACTCTCTTTTTGCAGAATCACGTAAACCCAGCAATGGATTTCACRCAGACCCCTCCTGGAATGCTGGCCCTCGACAACATGTTGTACTTTGCTAAACATCACCAGGATGCCTATATTCGGGTAAGGCTTCCCCTTGTCACTGAGATCTTTGCCTCTTCACTGTGATTATGTCCTGTTTGCAGTTTAGTTTTAATAGGAGGTTTAAAATATCGTAATCATTAACAACAAACTCTAGGAAGACAATCCATGTGACACTAAAACATAAGTCTGTAAAAGCTCTGGCAGAAAGCTGTGCAGGTGTCTAGTCTGTCATTGCTGAGTCACTTATTCTAGATATTATTTTTYGCAAATACTACTTTTTGCTTAGGCCTGCAAAGAGAAGGGAAATGAGCCTGTGCCTTTGTCAGATTCATAATGGATGACCATAAACTCAGAATTGAGTAATTATGCAGAATTCTCTGACCTGCTTCAAGTTT
>NW_026623315.1:2365940-2406919 GCF_030028575.1 Malurus melanocephalus | reverse complement strand
TGAACGAGTTGGCAGTTCCTGAGAGTTAACATGCTTCCACTAAAACTGCTGCCATAGGAGAGGTCATGCTTGGAGTAAAATATGTACAAAGCATCATGATTCATTTGTATAACCTGTTCCTGTCCCCTGCCCACTCTGCTTCCTCCATGGGTTATTTCAAGGGTACTTAGAGAAGGTTATGTGCTGCATCCCTACAAGAAGAGGCGTACAGCTGAATAATACCTGACTCCAAAAGGAACAAGTTTTCCTGACCTTCATTGAAATCAAGTATTTGCCAAACATAAACCCACCAAGCACAGATGAGAGTGGAGAATAGTCCAGAAAGTCAGTGTCTGAGTCATAGGGATGGTTTAATTCCCCAAGGAAAAGTGCACATGCAGATCTGGTAAAGGTTGTATATAGCAAGGAGACAGAGAACACACCAATAATTTCCTCTAGAAGAGTGAGTTTTTAATATACATTATCATCTGCTTTTTGTTCAAAGTAAATTGGTGTCAAAGCTGTTAAAGGTTTGCAAAGGGCCTGCCGATATCCATTGACAGAATACTAGATGATGAGATTGTAGGATTTGCTCTTTAAATGGATCTTTCTCCTCAGTCTGAATCTAGCAATAACTCTTTAAAAAGATACTGTGGTAGTATGCAATACTATTTACCAGTATTTACCAAACCATATAAATCCCTGAAATGAAGGGTATCTCAGGTAATGAACAAAGAGCATACTTTTTTAATAAACTATGCTCAATAGTGGTTTTGTTCATAAAAAGAAAATTGATTACTGTTTCCCATTAAAATCTGATAAGATCTGGACTGTGCTACTTCATTCCTCTGAAAATTCTAAGTTTAAAGAATGTACTTGGTAGAGGTAGACAGTGCTTCCAGTTGAGACAGAGACTTTTTAAAGAAGTCTGAAAAAATTGAGAGAAGACAGAAATTCTGTTGAAATAGAGCTTTCATTGGTATCTCCCATTTTTTTCCTTATTTTTTCATGTTCGTGTTGCAAATGCTGTCTTAAAAATTGGATCAGTGAAGCACRTAATTAGCCACACTTTGGAAAGGTTTTGCTGCTGGCTCAGCCCTGTTTCTATAATGCAGTATTTTTGCTGCTGCATTACTGAGAATTTTTGTTGTTTTGAGCTGCCTGTTTTTATTCCTGCATGGCTCCTGTTAGGAGAGTGCCTAAGTGCCTCATGTATTTCCCTCCTGAGAAAGAGTACACATCCACTAGAAGTGCCTTGCAGAGGCACTCTCAAATTCAATTGCTTGGCTAAAGCAGCTTTGGGGACTGTAAATGTGCTTTGGGAGCATGTTGGGCTATCCACCACTCCGAGGAGTTCTACTTAGTGTTTATACAGCATTGCTGGCGCAGTAGGAACACCTCTGAGATGGTGGTGTTGTGCAACTCCTACAGCGTTGATTTTCTTTGATTGCAAAGACACCTACTTTCTATCTTTTCATCTTGGCTTACCAGCTGGTGTGCAGTACTTTCCTGTGGACCCTGACATGCCTGTTCCTTTTTTGAGTTCCTTATTTCACATCTAACATTACCTTTCCTTCATGGCCTTCGGCTCCCAAAGCTCCCACAACACCAATTTACTCTACTTGTACAGCCTGCTGACCTTGTTTTTTTTTTTCAGATGTATTTCTACTCCTGTACCCTAATAAAATACCCCCTGAGGTCAAGCTGAAGTTTCCACAAGGAATTGTTGGCTATACAATATGCTATGCATTTGCATACTGAAAAACTTGTTTGACTGGAGCTCTTCTATTTTTATTGTTGATACTAGGAAATAGTTTGGTTCCTAGGGGAAAGATTATTTTCAACTTGGCTCTTTGCAATGCAATTGATCCCTGTGCTGTGGGTTAATTCCTAAGCCCCAGATACTATCTCTGCTGTGCAGTAATTAGAAATTGAGGCTAAAAATCGGAGCCGGATTAAAATGAACTGGGAATATCTAAAGTCTTCCCTGATATAATGTGGTATTAAGCAAAGGCACTATCAGGAAACCATAATGGTTTTACTGAGTGTATTGGCAGTGCTGCATTTTAATGGGCARCACAATTCCCTGCAGTCTGACCTGTGACTTTCTGTGGATGCCCCAGCTGCATGACCCTTAGTTCTCRTATTAATGAAAATAATGGATAAGGAGAAGCTAGAAAAGAATACAGTCAATAAATAATCTCTTCCCTTTTCAATCATTGTTCTGCCTCTCATAAGAGATTGTGCTTAGAAGTAATTTGCATAATAAATGGATTAGTTAGGTGGGAAGRATGTCTGAAACTGAAATGCCCTTCTGGGGGCTTCAAAAACCARTAGAAAACTAATGTACTCTAGCACRCTAAAGTAGGAAGAGTAAATACAATTGCAATTTGTTGAAGAACATAGACATTGGTGTTAAGGCAGTGGAGCAGATGGGAAAYTCTGCATCTTGAAAGCAAAAGATGTTTCAGGGTGAAAATATGAGTGTCACRTGGTGAAGGAGGAAACAAAAATAGCCACACTTTTTTCCCCTGTTGTATTCTTTTTCACCCACTTCCCCACAATCYACTTCTTTCATTCACCTTCTTCTTGTTGTATACTTATTCCTGGAACTGCAGTAATATGTTTTCTTTATTTGCTGTCTTCCTTCAGGTAAACACAGAAACATAGAAACTTTGTGTTTACAGATTTTGAATCTCAGTATTTTGTTTTCCATGCAGTAGGACTGCAGCCTCCAGTAGAAAGGTTGTTTAGTGAATGGGAAAAAACAAACACATGTGTGGGATTATTAGCTATCATATGGATTTTAAAAGAGTTCCCCATTGAATTAGTTTCCTGTTGAGTTATCTTTTCTTCCTCTTTTTTTTAATTAATTAGCTGGTTCTATCAGTGACTGATTTGCACCAGGGTTTTTTTCCTATTGAACTCACATAATCAATCACTATTATCAGAGGTTTGGCTTTTAAAGGGTGATGACATAGTGTATGGAATGCATTGATGGAAATAATATTGAATGTCTGCAAGAAATTTTAAAWTTTTCCACAGGAAATAACTGGCAGCTTCCCAAGCTCCAAAATTATAGAACAGCCAGAATGTATAATTAAATTTAACAGAGAGGAAAATGAATGGAATAAAGCTTTGTGACAGATAATTTTTTTGTTCTTTTGTAACAGACAAGTCATGTGTTCCCCCAGTTTCAATTTACTCCTTTCCAAAACTACTTCAGCTTCACATTCTACTAATTTTAAAAATTAAATTATAARTTACTRTTGAAGACAGACTTTATCCTGTACAGACATCTTGAAATTTTTCTAACTGGTAACTCATAGCAGTGTGCCTTTTAAACTTTTCTCAGTGTAAAGAGGGTCTAAGGGAAAACCTGTCTCATTCTAATGAATTTGGTTTKGATGACTGACAAATTTTTGGCTTGTCCATATTTTTCCTCTGTGTTTCTGACCATCTATATTCTAGCAGGACTCACTGCTGCTTTGGGGTCAGGCTCTGCCTTGAGAAGACACATACTGTGTCTCATCATTTTGTTTAAGCTCTAGGGATTGGTGCTTCAGGCAGAAAATGCAAATAAAATTAGCAGCTCTAGGTCAGAGCATTGGCTGGCAACCTATTTTGGGTTCTGTCCAGCTGGCTGCCTAAGCTGATGTCCAGTTCTTTTGCCCTTTATTAGATTAGTAGGCTCTTCATCTGTGTAGGGAAAAAATACCATTTTACTCTAGCCTGAAATTGAAGTCTCATCTGCAGAAGAGAAAGTTTATTCCTTTTCCCACTGATGTTATCTATTTCGTTCAAATATTTGTTTGATATTGCATGTAAAGATTTCCCTATAAACCACTGTCACAAGGGTGGGAAAACAGTGTTGAAATCTRTGCTGAAAATTTTGGTTTAGCAGTCCCTTGGTATGTTTTATAATGGATCCAATGCTAATATATTTTTATGACTGAAATGTAAGATACTTAGTGGTATGCACTTAGATTTTCTGCTCTTGCATTTAAAACAAATACCCCAACATGTGGACTTTGGTTGCACCAAGAATTATTTTGATGACCTGAAAATTAGAAGCTGACCTGGCTTATGGTCAGTAGTAGAAAATCCCTCTTCCCCTGCTCTTGCTGAGCAGGTAACTTGGTTACTCACACAGTTGCAATGCAGGGACACTTCTTCCCCAGCAGCTACATTTGGGGTGGCTGAGGAGGGAGCTCTTTTGTATTTAAAGCTTTCAGAAGTCAGAGTGGAGGAGCAGGTGCTGTTTGTGAGTGCCAGTGATGCAGGCAGGAAGATTGCTGGCATCCTGCAGAGACCTTTCAGAACTGAAATGGGTTGAGTCACAGGCAGACTGTCTGCCGTACACTTTCTAACCCATGCAGTTGTTGTATAGGAGGCTGCCTACACATCCTTCCGTCAATTCACAAAGTCTCCTCGTGCCTACTCACTCTATCCTGATCACATAKGAGGAGTCCAACGTATAATTTCAGCATTTTCTGAAGTAAAATTGAGCTTGATTTCTGCTATGCTTTCTTCTCCCCCTCCCAGAAATGGTAGGAAAAGGGATGTAATTTTTGTTCTGTAGAAGGTGGAGAGAAAAGTGAGCTTTGTTACATGAGTCTTCCTGGTGAGTCTCATGAAGGAATGCAGTTTTCTAAGTGCCTGAATTTTCCAAAGCCAGGTTCCCAGCCTATTAATGTGTTCTTGTCTTTTCTCTGCCAGGCTTTCCATTCTCTGTTCTTACCTTCCACTCACATTTCTCAGAGTCTTTCCGCCTGCCTTTTGTTTCTTCCCACCATCACTCTGTGYTTCTCCTTTACATGACAGCCCTGAGGGCCCCCATCACTGAGGATGATTGTGATTGGTCCCTCCACAGTTCAAGAGGCAAAACCCTGGAGTGGCTRTTTGCAGCCTAAACACAGAGTTAAGTTAGCACTGAGGAAGAGAACGGTGAGGAAGCCATGGCAGTCTCTGCACAGAGCTGTGTGTGTAAGGTGCAGTGGGATACATTTGGCACCGTTCAGTCCTGCGTGTGTTCAGACCACTTTCCACCATTCACAGCACACCTAAATTTCCCAAGTTTATGGAAGCTGTTGGCTAAATTATGTCCTGATTCAAAGGGCCCAGAAACTGTTGCAAGTCTAGCAACTGTCGTTAAAATATTTTGAATCATATCACAGGTTGCAACAGTAGCATAAAAACATTTGGCTAGTTTTTGTGGAGTCACAGTCCCTCCACCTGCCGAGCTAAGATGTGWATGCATGAGAGAAAACCAGCTCTGGATAGTCACAGGTTTTCCCATTTACTCTGTGTCCAGAGCATTTGTGATRTGACTGGCTGCTAGGCTCACTGATGTGCTATAAAAGTTGATGTTTTTCTCATATGGCCATACTACAATAATATTAGGCATCTGTAGGGCCTGTTTTCCATTATGCAAGGAAGAAAAATTCAAAACCTTACTATATTCTGCATATACTGCAGTTTTCTGCCTTCAACCTCTACCACAGGTGAGCAAGGAGAGAACTTCAGGAAAAGTATTGCCYTCTTATATTTGTGGGGTGCATGGAGGGAGAGGAATAGCTGGTTGGTAGTTTTTGAACTGACCAGTTCAGTACAAATCCCTCTCCCATAACTGTGACTGTGCAAAGTGAGGAACAAATCCTGGTGCTGTTTCTGAAGATTACAGGGCAACTGTAATCATCTTGGGCCTTATCCACCACACTTTACAATTGTTTGGTTGGTTCTGCATGGGGTGGCAAAGAAAGGAGGAAGATAGATGACAAGCCACTGCATATTTAGCTTTAGATGGAAAATAAAAATTACAGTCATGCTTCATGTTAAGGTGTTTGTGTCAGAAATAAAATTTATTGCTTGGTGAACACCTGCAGAATCATCCATATTTAGCTCAAGATAGTTTGACACTAAAGATTTGTTTTAAAAGTATAACCACACCATAATTTTCCAGAAAAAAACTCAGCTTTTGGAAATTTTAAGCCATCTCATGTCAGCAGCTCCTTTCTTCCTTATCTGTAAAAAGTCTCAACTTTTCTTTCATATCTTGGTTTAAATTGCAATTCTAGTGTCTTCCAGAGGCAGGCAGATAGATTTAACTCTTGCTTTGTTTTAATTTTGCCATGAGAGATTTCTTTAATGACTCAGGAATGTGCAGGAAGAGTGAGATAAGGGACAGAGGAGGCATGAGAAATTGAAAATACAGCATCCGAGGGGACARTACAGAGTGAAGGATGCTGGAAGAAGACTTTTGCTGAAGCTGAAGCAAATGGCAAGCTCCCTTAGGAAGAAAGCAAAGCTGGTGATGAGGATGAATGGAAACTGAGTCTGTCTGAAGTAGAGTCTTCCCTTCTCAGGAAGCTTATCCTAAGGGCTTGCTTCTTAGAGTTACTTAAAGCACCTGAATGAAAAGGGAATGGTGAAGCCTACCATATGTGATAAAAAGGCTAGGAAATAGAAAAGCAGTATCAAGCAAAGGAAGAGCCTCCCTGCAATTTTTGGATATTAAAATTCTGCTTGACCTTTCATTTTGGGTCTAAGGAGGATTTTATGATCTCTACTAACCAGCTCTCTGAACCTCTTGATATTATCCTGCAGCAAACTGCTGAAAACCTTGTTCTCTATTAAGACAGGATCATTTTAGATAGTAGTACAAAATTGGTCTGTGGAAATGCTCCTTTTTAATAGKGCAGCAATATTTGTAGAATTGCCTGCTAGGGGACTTATTAGAAGTATTAATGCAGCTACAGTGGATCTAGCCTTTCAGTTCTGTATTTACCTCCTAATCACAATGAATCTCTATTTCATTGCCAAGCTCTGATTTTGGCTCAGGAATCAGAATTACATCTGCAGTTGTCATGGGCAATATGCTTTGAGACAATTTAATCTTTAATGTGAAGGATTAAGGGACTGGCTAAGTCGATTTTTCTTCCAGTGAAGGAGAAATATTTCTGTCTGGTGGTTTCAGCCTGCTGGATTTTGATGAGGAAGCTTTTGAAGATACCTGTCTTCAAAATTTTGTCTTTTGTCAGTCATTAACTCTTAGCTGCAGATATAAACTACATTACTGAAGCTGATGCACACTTTTAAACCCATGGTAATCAAGTGTGGAAAATCCTTCACTTAGTCCACAGCCTTCCTGAGGGTCTATTTTGAGCTCCTGAGGTAGTCACAGACTCAATGAATAATGCAATGAAAAATCATAAAGGCACACCACCATAAATTTAGAAAATCTTTTCATTTTGAGGTTGGTGTCTTATTAGGAGTTTTTTTTGCTTCTGGAAAATTTGCGTTACTCCTCTGTGATCTTGGCACAATACTTAAATTTATTTGATTCTAAATTAAAAAATAAATTTTAATGTTTATTTACTTATTTTGCATAATTATATTTTATATATTTATTTTCTTTATTATAAGGAGATTTTTATTTTTTAAAAATAAAAATTAGATTTTAAAACAAAATCTAAAATTTATTTGAAGGCCATACCATTGGTAGATATCTTTTTGAACCTCATACAGTTGTCCTCATACCATCCATCCAGTCTGTCAGGATCCTTCTGCAGAGCCTTCCTACCCTCCAGCAGATCACCACTCCTGTCCAGCTTGGTGTCACCTGTGAACTGAGTAAAGGGACACTTGATCCCCTCTTCCACATCATTGACAGGGATATTAAATGGGACTGGGCTCAATACTTAACCCTGGGATACACCCATTGTGACTGGAGACCAACTGGATTTTGTTCCATAGATAGATGCATGGATGTAGTAGGTAATTTAAAACAATAAAAACTGTACAGATCTGTGTTCTACTACAAATACTTTTAAATTGCCATGCCTTAACAGGCTACAGAGTTGCATCTATAGAACCATAAAGACAATGGATAACTCTGATTTCCTAAAAATTCCACCTCCTTACATTTTTTTAAGCATTTTTAAACCTCTTCCTTTCTCCTCTCTGCTAGTCAATTCATCTAATTCTCCATTTTCTTCTCAYTCTATGCTTCTCTCACTCATTTTATCTTTTTTGCTTCCATTTTCTGAGCTGTTATTGTAAAGAGCCTTGAACATTACACATGAATGATTGAATTGAACATTACACATTATGGTGGATTTTTTTCTGCCTCATGGTAATGGGCAGTATTGATCAAAGGCACAAGAGGAAGAGAAGATCTGCAGAATTTAATTCCCCTGTACTGTGAGCTCATTTTGGTWTTTCACTCTAGGAAATCTAGCATATTCAAGCCATGTTTGACTTGCCTAATTCTATACCTTCGCAAGGACTGAAGAAAGGAAAAACTGGCAGAAGTAGATTCGTAGTATCAAAAAAAAAGAGCAGCCAAGTAGACCAGTGTCAAGATAGTACTGAAGGAAGAAGGAGCCAGCAGTGTGCCTGGGAGCCAAAAAAGCCAATAACATCCTGGCTTGTATCGGCAATATTGTGGCCAGCAGATCCAGGGCAGTGACTGTCCCCCTGTACTCAAGAGGGGTGAGGCCACACCTCAAATCCTGTGCTCAGTTTTGGGCCCCTCACTACAAAAAGGGTATTGGGGGGCTGGAGAATGTCCAGAGAAGGGCAACGGAGCTGGGGAAGGGTCTGGAGCACAAGTTCTGTGAGGAGAGGCTGAGGGAGCTGGGGGTGTTTAGTCTGGAGAAAAGAAGCCTCAGGGGAGACCATGTCACTCTCTACAATTGCCTGGAAGGAGGTTTTGACAAGGGAGGAGTTGCTCTGCCCTACAAAGGAAGAAACAATTAGACAAGAAGAAATGGCATCCAGTAGTGCCAGGGAAGGTTTAGTTTGGATATTAGCAAAAATTTCTTCATGGAAAAGGCTGTCAACAATTGGAACGGGCTGCCCTGGAGAATGGTTGAGTCCCCATCCCTGGTGGTATTTAAATAACCAGATGAGGCACTTAGTGGTGGACTTAGCAAAGCTGGGTTAAWGGTTGGACTTGGTGATCTTAAAGGTCTTGTCCAGCCAAGTGATTCTGTGATTCTGGGGTGCCAGGGGTTCTGCTGTGATGCCCATGGTCTCTGCCTTTAAATRTTTGTTTTCCCCAAGCAAAATTTGGCCACTGTAGCTGCTGATTGTGAAATGTCTGGTGGATCTGCAACTGCTGTGGATTGTGGTGGGGAGGAGGAGGAAGATAATGAGGTGGAGCAGTTAATGAGCATTAATGATAGACCTCCACCTGAAGGAAGGTTGTGTGGGTTTGCAACTTCCTCACTACTTTCCTTCCAGTGGTAAAATAATTGTTGTGACAGAAACGTGACTCAAGCCAGGAGTATGCTCTTTTGATATAAAAAATTATTTTCTGTCTTGAGCTGTGTGTTGTATTTCTTTCCCTGGTATTGTGGTATTGTTTTCACCAGTTTATGAACTGAACATGTCCATTCCCTGCTTGTTTCTCCTCGGTAACCACAGTGATAAAGGAAATAACAKTAAAATCATGCCCTTATCAGCTCTATTTATAGCATTTTACTTTGGAACAGGATATGAGTCGTGAAGTCGTGAAAAGAGTATTAGAAATATAATAATGAATGTTGTAAATCTGTTGCCAAGACTAGGAATGATTTCTCTCTGGATATTTATAAGAACTGCTTTTCTTTCTTTCTTTCCCTTTTTACTGCTGCTGTTTCTTGCTGAAGATCCATAKCTGTCAAATTTGCCTACAGATATTTAGATGTGGTAAAGGGCTGTCCGTCTTCCTTTCTTAAAGAAATGCGACATGGCAGTGCTGCTTTATTTTGTACAGCAAATGCTAAAAAAAATCATGCTTGTAGAGAGTGTGTCTGAGGATCATTTCAAGACTGCTTTACATATTGATTACTCCAATTGCCATTTAATTTGCTGWATAGCAATACACAGTGCCTTAACTATTTCTCTGGTTCTTATTGATTGCTGTAATCCTGTCTTACATTATATGCATATATGGTGTCACCATTAAATATTTATGTCCTCATGAAATGTTAATATGTCGGGTAATGTGAGACTAAACAAAGTGCATTTGCCAGAAGCGAGGAGGAATACATCCCGGTGCTTCCCTTTCCCTCCCCCTTGCCCTTTCAATTTCCYTCTCCATTGGTTTTATTACCAGTGTTTCTCTGCTGTATCTAAATCCATGTTGAAGCAAACCCCTGCTCCAGTATGCAGATTTTATGTTTTATTATGTGAGASATAAAACAGGGTAATAAAAAGAGCAAGAGAAGCTGAGACACACAGCTTTCCATTGTGCCTGTGCTACTCTATCAGYGCTCCTGCTTTTTGGGTGTAGAACTGTAGCATTATCCTCCATSAGAGAGACTGAAGCAGGATGACTCATCCAGAATATAAAGTCATTTTCACATGTTTTTTGAACAGTGGCTGCAGCAACGTAAAACAAAAATAGCAGGGGTGTTTCTTTGATTTACTGTTACCCAGAGATGATATGGAACAATTACGTGTCATTTAAACCAAAACTTRTAGAAGGCAAAGTCCTCTTGGCAGACTCTGAAACATGATGCTGTGYTATTGGAAAAGGCCAGTTAAAATTTGTAGTGGTAAAGTGTATATCATAATCCTAATGACTTTCTAAGTTTCTGTGGGAAGTGTAGGCAACCAAAGAAAACATGACCACGACTGGAAAACAAAACTGACAGATCTTGCTTTCTCATAACACAGAAAGCATCCATCCTGTCCCATCCTGGGCGATGGGCTGGGAGCAGAGTGTCAGCTAGAGGATGTCTTTTGTRGTAGGGCTAAAATAGATCCCTAGTAAAGAGATTCTGGCATGCTGTGAGAAGCACATAACTTTTCTACTTGCCTTTAGGTTTTCACTCCTTTCCCACTTGTGACTGCTTTGCAGGAAAGGCYTCTGGACCTAAACTGTCAAAACCAAGATCTGGGGAGTGAGGGAATGCTTTTAGAGGCATCCAGCATGCAGCTGCTCCTCCCCTCCACCTTTCTTCCTGGTTTTGGTGAAATTCCAGGCTTGAAGCCCTTTGCAAATCCTTCTTTGCTGTAAAAATTGAAAGATTTAAAACAAACAAGTCAAAACCACAAACAAGACCACAACCAACAAAAAAAAAAGCCAAACAAACAAAAATCTTGATGAAGATGGGAGCTAATGAGACAGGATGAATGCAAAGCAGAGAGCAATGTCTAAACACCTGTCTGTGAGGAAAATTTAGAGATCCTCTGGGGTTCTCTGGTGCTTGGCAAAATCTCTTCYCTTTGAAATTCATTTTCTTCTTCTGACCCTCATCCCTAGGCTATGCAGCAGCTGTTTAGGATGCGGATTTTCTTTTAGTGAAGTGGGAAAGTTTGTCCTGCAAAGACAATTTTTACTGCAAATTTATTTTGACCATTTCATTTTTTTTTCCAGCCCCTATTTTGCTCTTTTTTTCAAGCTTAGTGCTTCAGTGTAATCTATAGTATTTTTTTAACTTTTTTGTTTCTTATTTAGTTGAGCCAGGGAAAACTTTATCTCAATGTATCAGATATGGCAGAACTTAATGGGTATAAAAATGTGGAAGGAGGTATTTTCTCCCATTTATTTTACAGTGTCTCTCAATAGAGAATGCAAAGGCTCTCCTTCAGTCACTTTTGCAGCATTCAGGGGCTTGATACAAGAGTGATAGATCCCTGAGGTGTTTTGCACATGAGCACAATTCTTCTCACGATAGAGAGAATGCAGACTTTTTCTTCCTTTGTGAGCTTCTGTTTGATTTTAACACTTGAGCCTTCTTTGGAGATATGAAATGAATCTGAATCCAGATATGAAAATTCTATCCCAGTTTGGTTTTATAGATCCTTCTAGGCGTGTTCATGTCTATCAATAATTTTATCTAATTTCTCTTAACCAGCACATTTAAAATGAAACWGTTTCTTTCTCTTTGCCTTCYATTTCAATTTCTCCMAGTCAGGGGTKGTGCAGAACAGCAACAGTGCATAGCAATGGCAAAACTTCCCAGTTGGTCATGGAGCAGCACTGCTTATGCGCTGCTGACTGCCTCAGACATAGAATCATAGAAAGGTGTGGCTTAGAAGGGACCTCAGAAAACATCTAGACCAAATACCCAAAGCCCTGTCCAGCCTGGCCTTGAACCAGCCTGTCCCTCCATCTAGGGATGGAACATCCCCAGCTTCTCTGAGCAACATGTTTCCAGTGTTTCACCACCCTCACAATAAASAATTTCCTCCTAAATCTCATCTAAACTGACTCTCTTTCAGTTTGAAGCCATGAAAGAAACGACATAGCTCGTTTAGCTGCAGGGAAGGCTAAGGTTTATGAAAATAGGTTTTCCTAAATTCCACAGTTTCCAAACTCAGTATATCTTGTAAATGCTGGATGTGGACAACAGTGTTGCAACTCATGGGTTCTTCAAACTGATTCTTTWCCATTTTGATTCCACCTTCAGATTGTCCTGGAGAACAGCAGTCGAGAAGACAAGCATGAGTGCCCATTTGGCCGAAGCAGCATTGAGCTGACAAAGATGCTGTGCGAAATTCTGAAAGTAGGAGAGCTGCGTAAGTTGATCTGTTTGACCTCTAAGAACAACGGAGTGAGCTCAGTCATACCTGAGTTTTTTCAGTGCAAGAATTTTCTYCCAAGAAGCGTTTCTTGGTAKGCTTACACATCAAACACTGGCACTCAGAATGACTGTGTCTGTTTTCTCTTTGTCTTACTAGTTTGTGGCATACCAGGAATGAGGTTGGAGTAGGGGAAATGGGCACCTATTCTTTGACTTTCTTCTATAAGAAACAGGGCAGTGTCATAATTTCTAGAGGAGTCAGTTCATTTCCCATCGGGTGATTTGGTGTAGGAGCCTTCGTGGTTGTTCCTAGGTTGGTTTTATATGAGCATCATGGTCATTCTTTGTGGGATTGCTCATCTAAACTGATACATCCCATTTTCTCTTAAATATCTGAAGTTTTATCTAAATATTAGATATATTTATTWTATAAATCATTTACTCTAAAAGTGTGATATGAAATACTGTATTTCAATACAGTGTAAACAAGCTGTCYTTGGCTTCAATTACAGTCCCTTGACAAATTGTTAGATACTATCAAACAGAGGAGCATGTCTGTRTCTTCATTAGTCTACAGTGTTGGTTTTCATGGATATGGATAAACTTCAGTTACACATCAATAATATTTTGGATCCAGCTGCAGTCTGTTTTGGAAGCTCTATCAGCAAGTTCCCTTTTCTCCTTGCAGAAGCAGGGGGCATGACTGGGATTCTTTGCTTCCCTCAGGGACACCTTGCTTTTGAATTTTTTTCCCTAATAAAGATCTTTTTCTTTTACCTTTACACCCAAGTCCATGAAATTTAATGAGAGAACAGCAATGCAAAAGGCAGCAAGAGAGCCCAGAGTTCCTACTAGTGCTGGAACAGGCATCAAAAGTTGTTTTGAAAGTACAATTTGATTGTTGTTACACTTGAAGCTTTTAAATGTAGTTTCTTGAGCGAATTTATTGACCAAAACAAAAATTCTGKCTCTATGCAAAGCGCCAGGATAAAACTTGTGCATTTCTTGCAGCTTCCACATTGATATTTGTGTTTGACAGAGCCAGACAAAGGAGATGATATTTGCTTTTGAGTACTATCCTAAGTAAACCAGAGTTATTAAGGACCACATTCACTGCACCTATAAATAAAGAGCTTAACAACTATTTTAGATGTTTGGCAATGGTRGTGGGTTGTATAAGGTTCAGACTGTAGCAGACACGACTCTTTAAAATAACCTTACTGCTGCAGTTGAGGTGTCTAATGCCAAATCACTCATGACAGATCTGTCTGAATTTTTCTGCTGGTAAATGTGGGAGGGACATATGATCTCAACAAAGCTGTAAGCCTACTTGAAATAAGTGCTAAAGATCAGTTTTATTTTTACAAATGCACAGAAAAATATCTGAAATCCGAAGTACTGCTTTGTACATGGTGTCTGAATGCATGTCCCATCACTCCATGGAACTTTCACTGGAATTTGTTTCTAAGAAAGAGGATTTGTCTAGAGGTTAGCCAGGTGTCTCAGRTTTCCTCCTTGCAGTGTCATAAGTCATTTGATAAACAGACTTCCTTTTTGTCACAGACAGGTTTGTCATCTGTATGCTGGGGGCTCTGTGTAGATGATTTGCCATGCATGGTACTGTTTTTCCTGCTTGCTTCCAACTTCTGCAGACAGCCCCCTCCAAGTTAAAAAGTTTTAACTTTTTCCTTTTCTGTTACCTTACTTAAAGCACAAACTGTGAATAAAATAAAAGGATTTGGGGTAGGAGCTCAGTTACCATGTGAAGAAAATAGTTTTAGAAACAAAATGGTCATATTTTTAAATCTATTTTTTGTTTTGTTTGTGGGTTGGTTATTGTGGGTTTTTGTTGGTTCTGGCAAGGAGGGGTTGTGTGTAGTTTTTTGTTTGGGTTTGTTTTGGGTTTTTTTTTTTTGTTAGAGTAGCTCTACAGTTTGTAAGTGTGGGGTTAGAAAGAAAACTGAAAGGTTCCCTGAGGATAGCTCTGGCTAAGGGTTGCTCCCTGCTCAGGTTTTGAAGATGCTTGATTTGGTGTTACTGAGGCTGCACGTCACCAGCATGCTCAGTGTGCTGGTTTGCAGCAAATGTRGTCATTTGTAGGTGTGGGGTGTTGTAAAAGGTTATGATGCYAAGGAGAAGTGYRCTGGTACTTCTGCTGATAGAAACCAGATGTGGCATGACTGATTTCTGAAAAGGCATGCTGATCTACGCCCACAGAACATCTGTCTCTGGATGCACCAGTAGGACTATGTCGTGGCCTTATATTTACAGGGGACAAAGCTAAGGTTACTTCTAACTTATCTTGGCAATTCACCTGTTTTCCCACGTGCTTCCTTAGTGCTTCTGTTTATGTGGAAACCTAAGTGTCATTTTAAAAGGCTGTAAAAAAATACTCCTTTAAAATAATTGGCCAAGTAAATGGATTTCTTGAAAATGGCTATCACAGATGCACATCTTAAATGACTCGTGATCAGCACTATATTTTGGTAAGAAATGTGAACTAGAACTGACATCTCAGGAGAATGTATGCTCAGGTTTATTCTTCACTTGAGATTAAATACTGTATTGCTGAATAGGATTGAACATCTTAAAAAGCAGTAGTCATAGTTCAGGGCAAAGATGTCCCYCTTAGTTTGTATATAAAGGTTTCAAAATATGTATTTAAGTCTTCCCATATTTCTCCAGATGCTCAAAACTTATCATTATTGCACTGCAGCATAGAACCTTTTTCCTAACAGTTTCTGAATTGTATAATTTAAAAGCCACAATAAATGACCTTTTGCTCATGAAATATTCAGCAGTAAAAACTTTTTTAAAGTGCAGAGTAGATGAAAGCTGCTAGACTGTCCATTATTTATGAAGAGTACTTTAATGCTGATTAGATTCCCCTTGCTACASTGCATTAAATACCTTTGGGCAACAAGAAGACATTTTACCATTTCTTTTTGGTCTTCTCAATTCATCCCAGCAAGGACTCACAGGACRGTGTTAAAGACATGCCATACCACTTCTGCAATGTCCACAAATCCAGGTTCTCGACTTCTTAATTCTTTGACTTTGGTTTCAAAATGTTCCTGACTTGAAAATTCATCTCTTTTTCAGCAAGGCATTTAAGTGTATGTTTGGATCTTGTGTAAATAGAGAAAGCTCAAGTGCAAGCTGTGAGTTGAGCATATGGTAACTGCTTTACAGAGGTGGACTTGCAGAGTAGAGGAGGTAAAACTTAAGAGGAAGGTTGGTGTAGTGTTTTAGTAACATGGAAGCTAGAATGCAACATATCCATAAGCATCTCCTCTAAAAAACTTCTGAATCAGGAAAGAGTGGGATATTTAACTATAAATCTTTTAATCTTATGCTACACTTGCTGTTAAAAAGGCATTGAACAGAATGCCTTCAATGAGTACTTGCCCAGGCACTCATCTTAGCAAACACTAGTAATTCTGATTTCTGCAGTAATGGCTTCCKTGGTATATCTTGGTTAACAAGAGAATTTTCTTTTTGTGCTTTGTGTCTTGGAGATGACATCAGGCAGGAACACTGTGACCCAGTGGTCAATCCTCTTCCAGGAAGGCACTTTGACACTCCTCATACCTARCACACTGACAAGTTTACAAAGAGGAGAAAAGGTCAGACCATTCATATTTCCTCCTCAGTAACTATGAAAGCTGAGGTAACCTCCACCTTCCCTCTTATTCACGTTTTAGTACATGACATATATGTTCAGAGGAGAAGGAACAGACTGTCAKCTTTGCTGGGAGATGGTAACATTACAGATAAATATAAAAATTAGAAACAAGATCCAGAAAACCTTTGACCTTCCAGAACTGGAATCAGTAAATTTAACGGGAGGTTAGGAGTTCATTAAACCTAGTATTTGTCATGAGTAAGAAGCTCACCATTTTGCATAARTAGCTCTAATACTCTCTGATCTGTGCCTACAGTGTCCAATTGTCTGCACCTCTGCTCAGCATGTGACACTGTTTCTACCTTCAACATCCCTTAAAACTCTCATTCCTGGTGGGAAATGGTGCTGGATGGTGTTAYCTGATTTATGCAGAACTAGTACAACTTCTCAGACTTGTTGCCTTCTTTTCATACAGGTTCAGGTGAAATTGTTTAGTGTTGAAACTGGTGAAGAGGTAAAGGAATGATAATTTAATGATGTGTGCACTGAGAAAAGACAAATCTACCAACCACTARTTTAAATATGTCCTTAAGCCATTACACTGCATGCCTGAAGTTCTTCTGTAGTAAGGCATGTTCAGATTTCACGTGTTTTTCAGGGTATTTTTGAGCAGGACACAGATGTTCAACTGCCAATGTTCCTATTTGATTGTTTTGATGTGGGGTGTTTTTTGGGGGTTTTGCATAAATCTGAACACAAGTTTTAGGATAGACCAAAGGGGTCTATGCCACATGTCAGATACCTATGCATGGATTATCCTAAAGCTTCTATTAGATCAGTATCTTCATTGGGGTTTTTGGATTTGGGTGGGTTTTTTTTTTGTTGGTTTTTTTTTTTTTTTTTTTTTTTTTTTTTTTTCTTTTCTGACATGGGGAATTTAATTATAATGGGATTTGTTGGACTGAAATTAATTTACAGGATTTTTTTTCCTCAAAAGAAAAGATCTAAGTGCAGTTGTATTTTTAATGTGCTTGATGCTGCTTGTGCATGTTTTTGCTATAGATTTCTTTCTGCAGTTACTGCCCAGGTTGCACAACTGAAGTGCTCTAGAAATTCTTACATTGTTGTCCCTTTCTCAGCTAGAATGTGCTGGGCATTAGAAGGTATACAGTGCTATTCATGGTTGTGCCCATTGAGATGAAGGTAATCAAATCTCATGCTTCGAGGAGTAAGCTGATTGCTGCAAGGGGCAGGAAGCACTTTTTCTCTTTGCACAATTTTTCCTCTGCATTGCACAATCCATAGTGTGCAGTGTAGTTTGTTTCTGTTGGCCTTTCCCTGGAAGCATATTGGTCACAGCATTCCAGACCTGGGGGCTCCCATGGTTTGATTTTCCTTTTGCTACATCAAATGCAATATTTTTATGACTGAATGTCACATTTGAAATTTTTTCCCCTTGTTTGAAAGCTAATTACCTTTTTACGCTCTTCTTCTTTCTCTTTAAGTTTAAATAGAATAAAACCCTAGAAATAGTAAATAAAAGGGTTTTTTTTTACTGTTCTGGCATTTCCTCTTGTAATTTTATTTTCTGAAGAGCAAAGCATTTTATAAGTCAAGAAACATTTATTAGAACATCGAAAAACWTTTCTGGTACAAGAGTTATTTAGTGAAAGATAGCAATTTTCTCTTTCATCATGAGCTTTCATWATGAATACCATAAAAGAATTTAAAAGGTAYTCTAACATCCTTTGTTGYAGCTTTTTTCTGCATTCATTCTTAYCTATCCACCTTTTTTGTCATCTTGCCCAAGTCAACTACAACAGATAACTCCTGTTCGCAGGAAAAATTAAGCAGATGATGATTGAAGGCTAGAAGATAAGCAATCTTTGAAAACTGTTTCAGTAGCAGGGATGGAGGTGGGGGCAATAYTTCCTTTGGAAACGTTGCTAGCAAATTAGCCATTCCTGACTTTCTGGATATTAAATATATTTGCCCTTCTTAATGCAAAACCAAGAACTTGCTGAGTAGTCTAAACTATTTTCTTTTGTATGATAGCAGAATCTTATTTTATCAAACAGTCTTCTCTTTATCCAACAGGAGAGACAAAATTAAGCTTTCTTTTCCAAGGGGGAGACTTATTTCTTTCTTTCTTGCAGTTAACCTCTTCTTGCTTTAAAAAGTCTCAGTCTCTTCATGGTTACATCAAAGTGTGAAGTCTCCAAAATTTCTACTGTAATCTGTGAGAATATGAGCAAGAGAGCTGCAGACACCTCTAAGCAAGATGTTTGACTTTTACCTCTGAGTGATACTGAGACAGATTTAGGAATGCTATTTTCTACACTGGCACTGCTGGCTTCAAAGCTGGTACAGTGTTGGCTGCTGGGTCACTCATGTGGAAATGCTGGACCTTTTAGTGTTTTTACCTTCTGTCTGCAGCTGTGTGTCTGCTCTCTGACCTCTTCAGAGCAGGGATCATAACTTGCTTTGTGCGTGTGAAGTGCTTAATCTTATTGTGGTTTTGGTGAGGGGTTCTTTAGCTTCTTCAAAACAACATTTACAGTTTTTAGAAGCATTAATAATAATTAAGTGCATAGTGCAAGGGGAACAACTCAAAAAATATTTTTTGGTAAGAAAGAGATGTGGATATATGAGGTTGGATTTTTTTAGAAACTGATGTATCCAAAAGACAACAAAGGTGGTTTGATTAGGAGTGAAGAACTCTTTCATCTGGTAATGAAAGGGGTATTGGGAAAGAAGACCTGGAAGTTAAAAATGAATAAATTTAAACTGGGAGTAAAGTATGGGTATTAGCTGTAACAGTGATGAGCTGGAGAGCTAGAGGAACAGAAAGCTGAAGAATGAGGAGAGGRGGAAAAGGAAGTCATAATGCTGATTTCCTGCAGTTACTGGAAATTGTAGCTTTGGCAAATTTGATGGCATCATAGAATTACAGCTGTAATTTATTTTAATGCAGTAACTGGAACATTAGGATTCTAGGATTTTTGAATTTTGTTTAATAGGGTATCGTGCACAATGTGGCAACTTAAAAGTCTGGGATGATGTGACAGTAAACAAGAAATATTAAAATAATTTAGATAGTTGCCATAGGAATAACTTGCCATAGGTTAAAATATTTTTATTTATTTCCATAGGAAAATGTATAAAAATAAAATTTCGTAAATATCTCACATTTTGAAAACTCTTCATCTCTTCTGAGTTTGGAGAGTTTTGTTAGCTGTTCATGCGGTGTGCTCCACAGCACTTCTTGGCTTCCCAAAAATATAAAAATACAACAAACTTCCCCCTAGAAATGCTGAACCTCAGGACAGGCTGCCCAGGAAGTAGCTGAGTCACCATTTTTGGAGGTATTTAAAAGGTGAGTAGAYGTGACACTTTGGGACATGGTTTAGTGACGGACGTCRCAGTGTTAGATTTACAGTTGAACTTGATTGCTTTAGAGCTGTTTCTGGCCCAAGTAATTCTGTGATTCTAATCATGCCTTGAAGAAGGAAGCAGTAGACAAAATCCTGTAATAAACTTCAGGGGTTTAAAGTTCACTTGAAAAGCTGCAGAGGGAAAGAGCTTCAGAGAGCTGAGATATTTGCTGCTTTTCTAGAACAATTTATGTACATTTTAAGGGCTAGTCATTGTTCAGGGATATTTTAATACTGAGCAGATTGAAGTTAAGAGAAAAATAATCTTTGAATCCATTCTGGACCTCCTCACTTCATTTTATGGTCATATTTTGCAAATATAGATTTATTAAAAGTAGCCAAAATCWCTGATATTTTGTAACAAGCTATGCTTCAAATCTGAAGGTAGCTCTTATAGTTTCACAACACTRCTGCTCATCAGACTGGAAATTTTGCAGCTGCTCCTTTTCAAAGAGTAAAGTTGCTTAATGAATTGTACACAGAATTGAAAAATGTGTAGAAGCTCAATTTATTTTTTAAGGGCAAATTTTAGTGTACATTGATTTTTTTTAATATATATCGCAGAAATATTTGTGTTGACAAAGGTAAAGGTTCTTCAGGGTGAAAGATGTGTTGCAGGTGAAGAGGTGCACCTCTTCCAAACAAATGCAGAGTGATTTTGAGGGTTGAGAACAAATGAGAACAGCATTAATCACTAAATCCTGTAGTTCCCAAGACCAGACTGTACTTGTAAAGGTCAGTAAATGTGCAGTATTCTGGGAAAGGCCTTGCAAAGAATGCTCCCTTCACTGAGCACTGAATATCCTCTAACAACCCTTTACTGGATTGGCTCTGAGGCAGTGAATGTACCTTTAATTGGGTACATTCTTGGGTTATCCCTGCACATGAAGCTTCACCGATGCTTGCAAGGTACTGGAGGCACTTCTGGGTTGCTCTCAGTTCTCTGTCAGAAAGTTTTACCCTCTTAGACTTTTAGCCTTTGTTTATTCTAAGAAAACTAGATACCTTTTTAAAATCTGAATCTGCGAGGAGAGCTTCTGAGCTTTACAAGTATTTCAAATTCAAATTTGAATGAGAGAGAAGCCCAGACAGAATGCCCTGGCACAGTACACACACATTTGTGCAGCTTACACACATTTGTCTGAGGCTTTTCTCTGGTTAATTCATGCTGCTTCTGGAGCCATGAATTGTGCACCATAAACACACTGCCTGTGTTCATTTAAGCTGCTGCAAAAACCCTCTGTTGCTTGCTGGACCAGGTGAATGCAAGTGTTCTTGGGGAAAAAAAAAAAAACCAGCCAAACACTAAAGCAGAGACTACTTAAGTTTTGTCACATAATTGTACTTACATTCTGACATCATACAATACTGTGGAATGCTACTTTAAACTTACTGATCATAAAGCCTCTTGAAACTGGTAGTAGAATTATTTTCTTAGAGAGGTTATACTTACCCATCAATCATTCTTAATCTCTTAAAAAGGGAACACACTGGTTTTTGTTTTTTTGCAAGTGCTTTCTCAAAGAGTTGATCAAAACAATGAAAACAGAGTAATTAGAGTCTGAGATCCTAATATATTTTCTTTACATTATTTACCACCCACTGTAAATATTTAATTCTAAAATGTTATCAAACTGTGCCTGATGTATTTTGTTGTAAATCTTTTCCAGTCAACCTGGTGTTTGCAAGTAAAAATAACAGTAGTGGTGAGTAACATGAAGGACTGGAGCTGTGCTGTGAAGGTGACACAGATTTTTAGCATTGGGTTACTGATGTTATGTACATGTTGAAATACCATCTGTCACCTTCYTTTCTGTTGAAATGCTTGCTAATGAAAAGCTTAGGAAAATTAGCTTCTTGCAATTAAACTTCACTTGCCCTTCTTGAAGARGCATAGATTGGCTGGAACTGGAGCAGGAGAAAAATATAGACCCTCGGGCCTCTCACAGGCTTTAGAGATGCTCACATTCAGCAACAGCTTAATAGTGCTGGCTAAGTAAAATCAAAAAAAAGAGTCTGTGGGTTGTATTTTTTTCTGTTCCTTGARGAAGGATTTAAAAAGTGAGTACATCCATTCTTGAAACTGTCRTTTCAGCTCTACTTCTTTACTCCACAAGTTCTATTCCATATTCCTGGATAGGCAGAAACTTTGTATAAACACTTAAATGTCAGSAATGAATTTTCATGGCATGCTTCTTTATATGTGGGAATGAAATTAATTTCTTGTTTCATAACATTCTCAGTCTCTTTGTGCCGAAGTTTTGTCCATGGCTATCTTTTGTGAATTGAAAAATAGCTTTAGTGTAGTTTTCAAATATGAAGCTTTAATACCTGAAAGAAAAGGAGGAGGAAGAGCACTTTTGATTTAGAGCGAGGAATTCCGTGTAGCTGAAAAAACCTGGCTTATGACATTTAAACAAATGTAACTGTGTGAGGATCACATCATTACTGTAGGGCACTGGAAATGTAAGCAATGGCATGACTGGCCCATTTTTAGCTAATGTAGCTAAAATGCACTTTCTGTTTTGTTCTTTCCTGAGAGATTTGAAAAAAGATKGCCCCAGATCTTCTTGAAGTCTTACAATTCCTCTCACGTTTCTTTTCTTTGATGTGTTAGGAGGTCTATTGGGGCTCTCAGGACACCTCTCGGAAACAGCAGTCTCCTGTAATTCTGGCTCACCAGTTTTTGCACAACTTTGAGCTGCAGTCTTTGTACACAGTAGTTGTGTGCCTATGTATGCTGATAAGTCATTGGAGGAATATCATTAAATGCTGCTTACTCCAGGATCTTATCACAGAAGATATTCCATTGATAGGGAGACATGGGTGCAAGCACCCATGCAGATGCTTTGTCTTTGAATCCGGATTGTCATACTGATCTAGGCTTCTGTGATTTTTTTWATTTCCTCTTTCAGAGATATTGTAATAAAATTGAGCTCTCTTTGAAGAATTATTAGATATGTAAATGTTTTCTGACAGAAGAGTTGTTAGCTGTCACTAAACACCTTGTAATGTACTATGTATGTCCTTGTGGCACAGAGCACTAAGATTCTCTTCTGGATCTCTCCAAGTATTTTTTAAAGAAAAAAATCGTGGCTCGTTACATATATCCCTGGGTTTTTTTTTTTTTTTTTTTCCCTTATGCTTTATTTGCTGCTGAAGTTTGCATGCATAGTTTATTCTTTTTCTTGCAAATTCAAATGCTGTGCATTAACAGATCTAAGGTCTCCAGCACTTCTAGGTTCCCACTCTTCAGGACTAAGCATTCTGCTTATTTTTCCTGAGCTTTTGTGTTTCATATGTGCACAGCTTGCTAAGTTGCTTGCTAATAATTCCCCAGACTGGCTGGTGACTCTATTTTCTCCCCTAATTACCACTACAGAACACCAGTTTAATTATTCTATCAAGCCTTTAAGAAAGGACTTAAAACATCCATCAGTTCTATCCAGATTTGTTGTCTCTTCACATCAAAGAACCACTTGCTGGCACTTAAAAAAACATAGCATAATGATGTAGACATGTATGAAGTGACTGATAAGGAGCTGTGAAAAAGTGTTGGACTCTTTGTTCATCTGGAGTAGGTTATTGAGACACAGCAAATCATTGCTTGTTTGTGTGCACAGGAGTGGGAAATAGGTTGTTGGCATGACACTGACCTTCTTAAGCTTTTTGCAATACATCTTTTGCTGGTGGATAGTAAGTCCTGTTTGATTGTGCTTTGACTGGCTGTGTTTCATTTTTATGTTTGTAGCTTCTTAGCACATGTATTTGCATAATAAAAATGTGAGGCAAGATCTCCTTGGGCCTTCACAAACTCTGAAAGACGATTAAGCACTCAACTTACCATTTACCAGCATAGCAAATGGCATTATAACCACAAGTTTCACTGGTGTTCATCATAATATTGATAATATATTTGGTCCTTCATGTGGTTTGGTCTCCATAGTTTTTGGTATCTGACATGGAATACAATATATTCATCCCTATCGGTAACAAGACATTGTTTAACTGTACAAAATGGGACTGAACACCATAGAATTCAGCACAGGTTTGTTACAGGGTGAGGCAGAGCTTGTGGAAGTGGAAGTTCTCATTTTCCAGGYAGGTTGCACAGCATCTTAGTGAACAGCTCAGGTGTTCATCATTTGAGGTGTTTAGAGTGCTAGCACCTTACCTGAGACATTAAAGAAACTTCAGGAGAAATATCTAGGCAGGAAAAGTTATCTTAAGTCTTAAACAGGCCATAGCACAGGAGTGTCATTGGTAGTGTTGCTCAAGGCAGATGCTGTTATCAAAACAGATGGAACCATTTTGTTAAGGAAAAAGTTATCAGAGCCAGTGCCAATGCAAAGAGAATGGTTTTCCATAGAAAACAGTTTTGAGTGTGTCTGTCTAGGTCCCATATTTATTAGTAATCAGGTTACAATTGCTTTTAAATTAGGTTTTTGATTTTTATGCTTCACAATACAAAAAATTAGATTCTTGACTTGGAAAAAAAACCCCCAACCCACAAATAACAAATGCCTCCTTTTGGATTCTTAAAAAATCTTTGGTGAGACCTAACAGGTAAAAATGGAAAATATCCAATCTCTTTCCCATGCCTTTTTTTTTTTTAATTTAATTTCTTTTTTTTTAATAAAATGTTAAGCCTATTGATTTCAGAGGTGACTTTTTTGCAGGTATCAAAGATACTCTGTATGGAGCCGTGGTGCAAGCTGACCATTGCCATGAATGATAGTGAATCTTCCTTTATAAAAAGACTTCAGACTGTAAGGACAGACAGTGTAGTCCCCTGTATTTTACTTTTATTACCTGCTTTTCTCCATATCAATAATTTCCAGATATGTTATGTGAGGGGCTTGAGGTGAGAATAGAGCAATTCCTACAATGACCAGCAGCTCTTAGAGCTCATGGCCCAGATACAAAGAAGGGCTTAGATGTTGGTGGTCCTTGCATAAATGAATGTCCCAGAGTTCAGTGAATTTCCAGTTGGGAAAGTTCACTGCCTTCTCATACAGTGATTCATTATTGGGGTTGTTATAAGGGTGTCATCCATTGATCTACAATAGTATTTTCTACTTGTGCTGTATTTAAAGGCATTAGAAGCCTTAGGGATTATTTGTGAAGTGTTCTTGAGCTTTACAGGCAGTTGTTCGGAAACCTGGAATTCTTCTCTTCCTTCATCTTCCAACAATGGACCCATCACATACCCCTTTCTTTTCCTTCCTATTCTAAATATTGGCAGAGAGATGTAATATTTCCAAATAATTATTTCCTTGCATTTCAAATTTATACATGCCAGGTTTTGTGAATACCTGGCACAGCTACRGGATTTTCAGTGCAGGTGGTCTAGAGCTCAGTCTCCATATTCTCTGGCTGTGCTTTGTTTGTGCAAAGGGGAGGTTCCATTTGATTCACGCCACCCCCACTGTTAAATAGCATATCTTCATGTTTTAGGAACATTTGGGTCACATTTTCAATCTTTTTTTTTCCCTAATATTTGCATATTAAAAAGTCATTGAAAAACATTATGTAAATTTTACATCATGATGAATTTATTATCAAATCAAATGGCCTTTAAGGGTAAAGGTAGAAAGATACTACCGGCTAGGGAGATGAAATTTGCTTATAGTTAACTTTTCTGTTTTTCCATACAGTTAAGTACAAAAACTTGGAATTGATATAGGAATTTCAGAAATTCTACTGAAWTGGTGGAGAGGAGACATACCTTCTTGGGCATTTTGGGAAGTTGTTTTGGTTGGGTTTTTTGTTTTGGTGGTGGGTTTTCTTTCTTTKGTGCTGTTTGGGTTTGGGGTKTTTTTGAGGGGGAGTTGGTTTRTTGGTTTTCYTTWTCTGCTARATTAGCTCTCTGGTGTGGGGTTAGAMATAAAACTAAAATATTGTCTGAGGATAATTCCAGTTGATAGCTCAGGAATGTCATCTGTTCWTGTTCTGAKGCCACTTCCTTTGGTGCTGTTGAAGATGCAAGTCACTGGCATGCCAGGTGTGCTGGTTTGCAGCAGGCTCCTGTGGTGGTCATTCATAGATAAGCACGTGGAGCAGTGCAGAGAATATCTTACACCTTAAAGGTCTGTTTTGTTTGCTCAAGTGAGGACATAAAGTTGTTCCTATCTCTGCATCTGCAAAAAAAATTGTGTATGTAAAAATAAAAGTTCTCTTTGCCAGGCAATTGAAAGAGCAAGAGGTAGTTTCTTCCCATTTTTAAATTAGGAATGAATATCCCAAGATGGATTTAAAAATCTCAAACCCTCTCTTATTTGAGTCTTTTTGTTATTTGAGATTGTTTTCTCTGCATTTATCAATGTGAGCTGAGAAATAAACTATAGAAGTGCAATTCTTTTGATCTCTGCATCAGTTTCAAGATGACATTAAATATGATGCAACATTAGAAAAACTCCATTGTTGGAGCTTCTGCATTGGGTGGGTGGAGCCTCAGGTAATAATGGATGTGTTAGGCTGGAATTTTCAGGGATCTTCATGAGAGTTAGAATTTAAAATTCCATGAATTTTATATCCTTTAAAACTTCCCAGTTAGTGGTGATAGCAGCAGCATCTTGCACTACTAAGTTTTCAAAAAGGTGAGTTGACCCTCAGACAGAAAACATTGCACTGGAAGAGCTATTTCTGTCCCTGCTCACTGACAATGAACAAATAGCAGAGCATTTCCATCATCAACAGTTCCTTTCCTTCTCTTTTCCACCCTCAGATTCCAGGGGTGGGTGGTGACAGCTTGAAGTGATTAGATATATTTTCAGATACCTATTCAATTTGAATTTTTTTTTAAAGTGTTTTTTCCATGTCACTGCTGAATTATAAATTTTTAAGTGTTTTTATAGATGCTTTGGTAAAGCTGCAACAGCTATTTTCTTCTATTATTCACTCCAATTTGAAACTTCTGCAGTGCGTGTGTGTTCCTTTTTTTTTTTTTTCCTCATTGAATGAACTTCTGCAAAATCCAGWTTACTGTACAAGTATTAATGGGAAACAAATCTTCACTTGCATGGACAGTCACACCACAGAGTGGTGAGTTCTACTGGAGATTGAATTTCACTTAGTGTGGCAGGGGACAATATTCATGAAGGGCCTTGCTGGAGCATTGGCACAGGGGCAGCTGTAAAGGCTGGAGAGAGGATCAGATGTCAGGGTATGTGCAGTGCACACACATGCACATAACAACCAGTTTCTGGGATATTAATTCTCCCTTCCCTATGAAATTCAAAGTTGCAGTAAACTTCCCCAGGTTTTTTCTGATTTGTAGAGCTCATGTTTATCCATTCACAAAGGAGATGCAGTATTGCACAAATTGCRTAAGGAATTGAATTGAGGTGTGCATTTCTTGAAGAATTTCTGCTTCAAACATAGTTAAGCAAAACCTATGTATTTTTTTTTGAAGAAAATCTAAGCAAAAATAAAAGGCATCTTATCTCCATGAGAAGGCAGGGGGGAAAAAATTACAATTCCAGCTCATTCTCATTGTAATAAAAAATTACAATTCCAGCTACCCCAGTGGAGAAAACATTTACATTTCATACGATGAATTCATATACCATTAATTGTAGCAGAGCACAAGAGGATGTGGTTTAGAGTCCATTTCTACACCATTTGTGTCCAAATCTTCTTGACCTCCCACAGCACAGAAAGCTTTTTACAGATGTGGCTATAATATTATCAATTTTTCTAGCTAAATGAAAGGTTTGTACCTTAATTCTATCAACTTCCAYAACTTGCTGTAGTGACCAACTGAGTGAAGATTTGCTGTCCTGCATGCTCTTCCMGTTTCAGCACTGCAAGAAAAACCACGGGTCAGCAAACAGGTTAAAAGTGAGGTGATAAAACTGCTTTTCTTCCAGCTGAACTAAAGATTTAACAAAGGCAGCACAGGCAGTGAGGTTTAAAACACAAATGCTCCCTGAGAAGAGGTAGGTTCCCAATACATTTTTGAGGATTTGTCTCTGTACTTAACTGAGMCCAGACGTGATCTGAGGTCTTTTCCAAGCTTTCTGTACCAGTCTGTCTTCCCCTGTATCACTCCTTAGGTCTGATTTACAGAATACTGTGAGTGTTATATACCTTTCAGAGTCCCAAAACACCTCAGAAGGCAGAAGAGGAGGCCAAAACTGCATCCCACTGACAGTTTCAGGGAACCCTATGACTTWTCATTTCTAAGATAGCTATTCTTTTTTAAAAAGTTTAAAAATAAAAAATCCTTCTGGTGTAGTTGTACTAAGAGGGAAAAAATAGCATATGGAGCAAGYTTGGTTTATTTCCTTTTTATCAAGCATTCATTTTGAAGGGTAAGTCATCTCATTAGTGGGAGCCCATCTGCTCCCATTCCTTGCAAGGCAGTCTGATTTGTGTGTGTTGTGTGCAAGCACAAAGGTTTTCAGTTCTAGTCAGTGTTAATCCCCATTAGACCTAGACAGCAGAAGAAAAAGTAAAGCTTCAGGAAAAGTAAGTTTCATGCACTCARAACCTTGTCTGGAATGATCTAACTTCTTCCCCTCACAAAACAGCCATGTATGAATAATGAGAAATTTGCTMATTTAGGTTACAGTAATGATGGTTCTCATTGCACCTGAGCCCTGATGTGAAGCAAAGCAAGATTTGTTCATCACGTGCTTATCACATAGTTTTTCATCCTATTTTCAAGTTGTGCCCTGTTTGGTATGGAAAGACATCCTCCATGTAGGGTGTTTCAGAGAAATATTTGTTCTGTCRTCTTGAGTCTTGCAATATTTCCATCCAGAAAAGTCGTATTACAGGATCTGTTGCGGCAGTGTCCGCTTTATTGCAATGGAAAGATCCTTCTGAGATCTGAGGGAGAAAGTGTTCATTTCTCATTCTTCCCACTTCTGTCTGAGGAATGGCAAGAATGATACAGCAATAGGATTTCTGTTTTCTGACTTCTGTTTTATTACTTAGACATTTCAGAGTTGATGTGAGCTATGATTTGAGAATTCCCAGGAGCAAGACTGCAGCTTTTTCCCCTTTACCACCTGCATTTCTCAAAGTGCCACAGACTTTTATTACAGCCCTATTGGAAATCCCAGGAGTGCTGTTCACTCAGAACAGATTGACGATGTTTTCAATCCTGTGCGCTTAAGAAAGTATAACCGGTCTCATTTTGGTGCATATTATAAAAAGCTGATCATGTTATTAAGATGCAAATGAATCTATTTAATGACAAACCTTAATGCTGATAAACAGCCTACTCCCATTTCTCACAGATGTGTTATCTTCTTTATTAAAACCTCTTTGCTCTTTCATATATTACAGTTTGAATTTCTAAGGTCAGATCAAGGATGTTCATTGATACTGCTGTGCTTGGAAGAGAAAGAAGAAAAGTATGGCATACATGGGACCTACTTCTATAAAAAATGAAGATCTCTTCTGTGTCTCCTTTGTGTCTGAAATGAAAATGATGGCTGTCAGTTCTGTTCTAGCTGATACATGTTCATATCGTGTAATGCTGTTTCCGGCAGCTCTGCAGTGGGTTACAGTCAACTTTCTTGAGAAGATTTTATCTGCAGTCGCATGTGCTGGAAGCTATAATTATTTTTTTTAAAATAGAAGCTTAAAATTTATGTACACTAGGGAACGTCTTTTAAATGCAGTAGACATTGATATATCACAGCAAAAAAGCCTAGGAGTTAGGTAGTGGCTGAGGCTTTGTCCAGCTGTGACTAGAAGCTTTGCTTGCTTTATTTCTGGAGCACTTTGGGCTCCGAGTCCAGAGGCTCAGTTTTCAGAGTGTTGAATTACCTTATCAGGAAACAGAGCCTTTGCTGCTCTTTAACACCCAGGTAGAGCCCCAGAAATTAACTTTTAAAAACCAAGATTTATGCCCTCAGGAGAGATTTAGTAGAGATTTTTCTGCTCTGGAGAGATTGACAGTCTCTTTGAAACACCTTAGATTTGAGTGCCATTTTTCCTCTAGGAAAAATGTAACAGGGGCAGTGTTACACGTGGTGAAATCATTACTTACAGAGGTGAAATGTCACTATTGTACCAAATTGAAATCTTTGTGCTGAGAGATCCCTTTCAAGGAAATTGTATGTGTCTATCAGTATCTCATTTCACCTCAACTAGGGGGAAGTTCAACCTCCACAGATGGGAAAATCCCAAGTAACTGTAGGAGCTCAGTGTTATAAGGAACAAGGATTACAAGGAGAACAGAAACAGAGGGCGGTGTTAAGTGTACGATGTGAGTGGATGCTGACAGCACGTAACAATAAAAATAAGTTAGTTTTCCATTAAATTTTAAGATTTTTCTTGTCTTTTTTTCCTGCCTCTCCTTTTGAAGTCATCCTGTTGCACGGTGTGCATTGATTAGTTGGCTTTGTGGTAACTGATTTCTGGCAAACCAGTTTAGCTTTTTTGTTGAGTGAAAATAGATTTGAGTAGAGAAATGCATATGGCTGGAAAAGGAAAGAAATTATGGATTTTGCAATGGTAGGAGCAGAAATCAAATTGATCTGTGCCTCTCAGAAGAGCAGAGAGGAGCAGGTGTGACAGTGGCACAGCTGGATCAGTAACTAATGCAAATGTGGCTGAGATGGCAAAGGGGAAGAGCTATTTTGTGTGAAAATGAGTTGAGTCTTCCTAATGTTGARTGCTTGTAGGCTCATGCTGATTTATTAAATGATGTAGATTTGCCAGCTTGAGCTCACAACTTCAATTCCACTAATGAAATTTAATTTTTCAGTATATGACTTCTAMTTGGCAGGTTTATAGTCTGCCTGGTATTGGCACTCAGGGCAGGAGCCAGATGTTGCTAAGGCAGGTGTCACAGAAGATTCTGTAAATCAAATCTGGGTGTTTGGGGACTCTTCTAGTCCAGCTTTCACTGAATTGAGGCACATTTACGTGAGGTGCAGTGAAGGTTATGGTTGACTGAATATTCTTGTAATAACTTGTAAAATTTCTGCCTTTTTGGAAATCTTTAATGTTTGTTATGAAATATTCTAGGTTATTTCAGTGGGGGAGTAGTCTTTTTTTTCTTAGGGCTTTTAGTGAGACATACTCTAATACCATCCAGCTACTCCAGAGTAACTCAGGGCTAGAGCAATAATTCTCCCAGTGTTTTGTGAATTGTTAGTGGCAAGGGAGATGTGGCCAGGAGTGGGTGCAAAGCTGGCTAGAGTCCCTTAAACAAAGCTTAGCAGCCCCTGGAGAGCATTGGTGTTCYCACTGTAAATGCTTGAAACTGGAGTTGGACAAGCTACAGACTGATGTTGGTGATGACTGGYTCCTCTGTCACACAAGGCTTTATCCATTTCATGTTCCATGTGGAGTGATGCAGTCACCATTCCAGAAAACCTGGGTTTTCTGGAACTCATGTCAGTGGCTCTTTGAAATGATGATGTTTCTTCACAATTGGTTTTTTTGACTTTTTTTTGGTGAATATCTATAATGTTTGAATATGGTCAAAGTTTTAATTTAATTCCTTGTTAAAATTTGGATTATTTTTTCTTTTTTCTTTTTGTTTTTGTTTTTTTGGTGGTTTTTTGTGTGTGTGTGTGCAAAATTTTCCACCCTCCTTCAGTTCTTTTTCTCAGGATGGATAAATCAAGTTACCATAAGCACGACTGCATTGAGATAAAGTAATATAATCATTTTCATTGTTRTTACTACTATGACATTATGGATAGCATTTTATACCATTACATTTCACAGCTGTATTTAAGAAGTGGTCAGTATTTTTGTTGTGATCTTGAGGTGACAGCTCACCCTAGTAGAGCTTTTAAAAGCTAAGCAATGACCTCCAAGTCCAGGCAGTATAACTAAAGCCATAAAGGATTACATTGTGCAGAGGCTTTATGGGGAGGCACAGTGGAAAGAGGTGACAGGTGCTTTTCTCTGCCCCTTTTTCTGCTGCAGCATTGACACAGTGGTGTTGGTACCAGAACAAAAGGTTATTGTGAACCTCCCTCCCTTCCCCTGACTCTGAAAGGACAGGCGACAGAGTGGGATTGCACGGGGCTGTGTCTGCAAAGGCTTGGTCCGTGGAAGTGCCTTGACTCTGTTCCAGGCAACTCTTGTTGGGCTCTGCCACACTTGGATTAGATCCTAAAGGCACAACTGAGCTGGAGAAGTAGAAGAAAACGAATATAGAGAGTAGATGTGGTGTTGAGCAGAGGAAATGTGTCTTTGGTAACAAGAGTTAGGAGCAGATCTCAGTACACGGGAGAGCCTGGGGAGCCAAGAGCCTCTGAGGATGGAAGCTCTGTCCAAAAGATTACGGGGATCTGTTGGGGATCTTGTGTTAGATTTTTGCCTTGAATTACGTGTGGCTTTTTCATCTTCCCTCCCTGTTCTTTCAATAACAGAAGACAAAAAGTTAAAAAGCACGCAAGTAAAAAATTTGGGGAAAACACTTCACTAAGCAAAAAGCTACAAGATGGAATCTAATAAGTAATTATTTAAAGGTAGGGTCATTTGGTGASAGTAAGCAATGATCCAGTTKTGTGRATGAGCCATGGCACAGGTTATTGAAAGATCACAAGAATCTCAAGCTAGATTTGGGAGTTTGGTTTCTTTTAGGGCCCAACACAATTCACAGCTGTGAGGAAGGATGGATAAAGCAYAAAGGGGCATATTCTCCTTATTGTTGTTTTCTTTTTCTTTTCACTTGTGTTAATCAACTCAGTGGTGAAATAAAAGGCTGATTTGGAAATAAAACCATGAATTGTTATGGAAATTATTTGTTTGTCTACACTCTGCAATTATGTTTGAAACGCTATTTAATTGTTTTGAGATGTCTTGCAAGGAAAAGATCTGAGTACTGACTTTCTTTTTCTGTCTGGTGATACTACTCTGAATATTCACTGAAGCTAAAATGAGATGAAATAATTGCAAATACATTTTTGTGCATTTTAAAATCCTATAATTTAGAAAAAGTTATATGGTTCATGCTTAATTTCATCTCCTTTTTTTATAGAGATTGTTTTTTGTGATCCAACACAAAATTCTTATCCTAACTAGATAGGGAAAGCAGATTTCCTGAAGCTACTCTGTTTGCTTTTGTGTATGAATGTGAAAAATATTTCTTTTAATTTGCTATGCCAAGAAAAACTTGAGAGCACTTCTTAGGCAAAGGCAGCTTACTTCATTGTCTCTTTCTTAAGCAAAAGCAGGATTGGAGTCTATTTTTCTTAAGTCAATGCAAACTTACATTTTTGAAAATTGTAGGGGTTGTAAAGCAGTTACCTGCAGCATGCCAAATTTAGGCACCTGCTTGACACCTAAACCTTAAGCACTTTCCAATTGCTTCATTAACCTGAATGAAGCATTTATAACCTAAATATAACCTCACACAGGAGGCTTTTTGAAAGACTTCCTGGGAGAACTTCTATGTCTTTACCTCAGGCCCTAAGCTGAGGCAGACACACTTGCCCCTTCAGGGAACAAAAGCATTAGTTCCCTTTATTTTAAACTTAGCAGAAGCATACACAATCATTTTAAGAGAATATGAATCTGATTAACTGTTGTGAAGTTGAACAATGCTGACAGTCAGGGCTGGGCAAAATTGTCCGTGAATTCATATTCAGGGTCAAAATGGTTACAAATCTAGTCGTTCTCCAGGTGGCTTATAAAATACAGACTGATCTAACCTTCAGTTCCAAYGAAATCACAGTCCATTTGAGATTGCTCTCACATCTTCTAATAAGAAGTACTTTCAAGAGGGAGCATTACATTAATGATAATTGCTTGTCATTGTTCAGAAAATGGTCAACTGCAACAACAGACCATGAACTCGTGAGTATTCTGTACTCAGAACACTTGTAAGATRGTCCCATGGGCTGCATTGCTAAATTTGACTTCAGTTATTTAACTTCATTTTATGTTTTGTGGGAGAGCTTGACAGGGCATAATAATAAGAACAACAACAATAACTTATTATGATTAGATTTGTGCCTGGCCATTTCTCTTCAGTGTGTTTTGTATTATTTCCATATATTACACATGGTATTTAATCACCTGTTTTGCTAATATTCATTTAGCACAAGGATCAAGATAAGTGAGACTGGCTGTTTTGTTTTGATCTTYGGAGTTCACTGTTGGCAGCAGTAAATGCCCTTCTGTATTATGTTAAATCTTACATTTCAAGGCAAGAAAAGGAAATGAAYAAAATAAAATCTGCCTTAAACCAAAAGCTAGCATAAATCAATACAGGCCAGGTTCTTTCACTTGTAACCTGACAACTGAAGCACAGCAGACCCARTGGGTGTTTTCTTCATCATGGTCTGCATGTAGTAGTGGCATGGACAGAAAAGGATGCTCATTATTGCACTTAAAGGAATCAATTCAGCATGTACATCATGTGCAGGGAAGGTGATACAGAGCTTAAAGCTGTCCTGTACAGCCTCTTCCCAAATGCACAGTCAGGAGCATTGCTCCCTGGCCACCGTGGGAAAACACATATTGGGTCTGAAATACTTCCCTGTAGGGCAACAACAGATCTACTGTGGGAGTCAGTGCTTCTCCAGCAGTCAGAATGGCATTGGGGTGCCCCAGAGGCAGACTTAGAAGAAAACTGGCAGGGTTCAAAAGAACATACTTTTTAATGCATATGAACATTGGAACATAAGCCTTTGTTACTCCCCTATGTACCTTGGAGCCATCAAAATTTGGTATCTTTCCCATAGAATGAGTATGTTCACTCTATAAAATGCGTGATGCCCTGTGTCAGAGACTGGCATCATTTGAACACAAACAGAAGTGAAGGGAGAAGTGTGTGCATGTAGACACGGGGTAGGATGTGAAGGCACAGCCTGTGTTTCCTACAAATGCTGAGGAATTTRCGTTGGGTGAGTAATGCAGAAACCTGGGTGCCAGGCTCTGAATACTGTATCTAAGGAAGATCTGAAATAGCAACAGRCATTAACATAATCACTGTACTAGACAAGCATATTAGTTCACTGAACTTCGGTCTTCATTAAATTTGTAGTTTGTTATTTAGGTTTCTGACTGGGAAGTGTGTATCTATGCAGCCTACTTTTCCTAAGTGGTTTCGTGTATTAATTTTTGCCAAATAACTACTACTATTTTAAAATATTTATTTAGAAAGTAGTTCATGTCTTTTTCAGGCTTGTTCAAATGAGTCAGCTCAGACATTTTAGAGCTGTTCCTAAATTATTTCAATTGTCCACTTATGAGAAATTAAGCCAGCAAGTGAATTGTTTAAATTTTTAGGCAATAAAGATATAGAAGGCCTGAGCAGGATGTTAGTAATTTATTTGGAATTCTGTGCAACTTCTGTTTGTTTGTTGTAATGAATTAATCCTTTTTTTTTCTTTTGGTAAAAGGGTATGAGCAAATCAAAGACCAAATGTGTATCTAATGATTTTACAGCACATAGCTGTAAAATGAGATTCAGGCTACATCCCAAGATTCTGGAAAAATACAATAAATACTTTAAAAGCAACTTGGCTGAACACTGTAGCATATGAGCTATCTTTTAAAACAATGGTATGTGAAATTTTCCTTGGGGTCTGTTTTGTCTTGTTCCTTATATTGCAGAAGGAAAACAAATGTCACAGAAACTGCTAGGGTTTATTTTGTAGGCTTGGGACTAAAGGTACCATAGAGAATTTGAGCTTTTGCAGTCCTGGAAAACTCAAAGACTGTCTTTCTGGTTTAGGGTTTGATTTAGTATTTGTCTCTGAGATGTCTAGGATAGAGTATATGAATTATGCAGAAGACAACCCGATTTAATAGCATAAAATGCAGTTTTCCTGTTTGAAAATGCTTGTAAAGTCCTTCCTTTGTCTCAATGGAGGCTGCAGTCTTGCAGTCTTACATTCTTGCAGTCTCTACAGTCTTGSTTGTGCTTACAGTTCTGGATGTGTCTGAGGTCAGAAAGAGAAACCAGAAATATTCTTCAGTTTATTTGTTAAAACTGTGGTCTGCTGATACAAAATCAGGGAAGAGCCTGCAATACACTGAGTTCTTCCTTTCATTAGCCTCTTGAGGAATCCTACTTACAATTAACCAATATAAGGTTTAAAACAGTTTTTATATCACATTATAATACCATTGGTTTATTATGTTTTCAACAAATTGTGAAATCTAAAAATAATGTGGATAGACTGGGGATCACTAATATTCAGGTTATATTTTAATAGCTTAGCGAAGAAGTATATCAAATCATCTCTGGTTTTACCTATAAGACTGGCAGCTTTCTCTGGCATCKCCAAATTAAWAACAAAAAGAAACCTTTTTKAGAATAGAGACACTGCTTTACTAGAGGCATAGGATAGGAGGTGGCAAGAACTGTGGAGTATCRGCATGAAGAAGAGTCAGTCTCTTGTAGATAAAGAAAGCAACCACCATATGGGGCAGTTGTTTTCTGCAGTGAAAATACRCTTCTACTGTTTTTCATCGTGAGTATTCWCTGATGTGGTTTCATTTACCAGCTTCTCTTTGACAACCCATAGAAACAGCTCCAAGATTGATGATTTTCATCATCTGAGTCTGCCTCATTGGCATATCATAATGAACTTCACTCTGTATGGTGCTACTGTAGACATTCAACACAACACAAACTCAAGTCTCGTGCTAATTGTTGTGCTTGCTTTAAGATACGAGGTTGATTTAACACCATGATTCTTAAATATAATTCTTCATGCTGACATTAGGTTTTGTTTTTTCTTTAGACTTTTTGCCTTTGCAGRTTTCAGCCTTTTGAGTTCATATTTGAAAGTTTTATGCCACACTTAAAAAGGCAAAGTTTTTTAGCCTGTTTTRTTAAGAAACTGAGCTAGATGTCACCTGTTGTCTGTGTCTTTCCTTCTTAATAATTTGGGTACATGAGTCGATTTCAACCCAATATAACAAAGAGAAATGTGAAGTTATAAAAATGTAGAGAAAATAGCTTTCTGAATACAGCAGATTTTTTTCCTTCAGTGTGCAGAATATCTTTTWCGTGATCTGACAGTTACTTAGACACCAACATATCCTTGTGGGATTTTGAGGATTTCAGTGGAGATCTAAATCCACAAGAAGACAATTCTCATTGATACTTATGAAAACTAAAATAAAATCTTCCACAGGATTTATTTCCTCCAGGTTATTGATTTTATTATTTTGGGCTTCAGGTGAAAGCTTTATGTCACTGCTGTCACAGTCCAAAAATCACTGCCGGCATTTGAAATGTAAATATTGACTGTAGGTGACACAAACAACTCCRTGGTAGATAAAAAGTGCACATGAAGGCTAGAAATTCCACTAATTAGAAATTCCCAATGGGATTCTTGGCATTTACCATGCATCCTGTCTGTGAGCTCGATTTCATGAGCCTCCAGGTCTGATGGATCTAAGTTTTCATCAAAAGAGAAGATGAATAGGAAATTGCATGAGACACAAACATGACTACAAATCCTTTGTGGGGGARGTGAAGGAGTTGAGAGATATCCTGAAGTGGTGGCTGTCAGGAGAGGTTAGGTCAGASTGAGGATTAAAGTGGAATACCAAAGTTATGAACTGTTGACATAGGATAATGGTCTCCCACTGGCATATCAATGTAGAGATATTTGTGGGTAATTAATGTCAAAGCCAGGCAGAGATGTTTGTGTCTGAAGGAGATATCGATCCCCTGGCACAGTACCAGCATACAATGACTCTATTTCCCTTATAMCAATTGATTGGGGCACTATCAATTATTTTATCTGATGGATGTTGGTGCAATRGAGTGACAGCTGGTTGCTATAACATTATTGAGTTCCTTGGTATGACATTGATCATTTCAGTTGGTTTATACTCCCTCTAGATCATAGCCAACCATGGAGTGCCACTTCTAAAATATGAAATTTTTATTTTGTAAAAATTAAAGTAACAATTCTAGGAAAAAAAGAAAATGTATCTGAACACTTAATGGCAGGAAACACTTGTGCCCCTAAACCTTCCTCATTTTTTGCTTCCATTTCTATGTAGAGGAACATAAAAGACAAAATTTTGCCATTTCATTTGGTGCAATGCAAAGGTGGATTCRCTTAGGAAAAACAGAGTTCAGACTAACCTGATCCTGTAGAAGATTTGCAACATTGGGTCATGGGAGTCCATCACCCTTGTAAATCTGGACTGCCAAAATGATTGATGAGAACTCTTGAAAATACAACATGAAGCCTGAGCAACCCTGGATAAAGTCTGGAAGAACTGACCTGTCAGCCACTCTSTTTGATGGGAGGTACAAACTGAACCTGTTTAGGTTATGAACATGTGTCCTCTTGATGGGTTCATCAGGAGATGGATGGGCTTTTAAGGAGATGTGAAGTACATCTGTCCTTTTCCTGTGAGAAGTGCACSTTCTGGAAATGAGATCTAGAGACCTGGTCTCCCACTTTGATGTTTATGACAGATCCTGAATATGCAGAGATTTTGGCAGGGGTTGTGGGATTTCTTTTGTTTGTTTGTTTGTTTGTTTAGTATGGGGGAGTTCTTTGTTTGTTATATGGTCAATACACTTTTGGAAGGCTTCTAGGTCAAGTCAGCCCATGATAAATGAGGTCTTCACACAACTCAAGCTGATGGCTACATATGGGCAAATTACCTTCATCAGCTTTTGTATTGTTATCTTTTTTTTCAGACACAGGCTACGTCAGTCACACACAGTGGTCAGAGACTCCTCCATCCTTTCTTCCAAAATGAAACCTGTTGGGCTCTTTCTAATACTCTGCCCTCCTGCGTTGTTAAGAAAAAAAAAAACCCCACTACCAAAAAGAAATACTGAAAAAAATCAGCCAACAAACAAAAACCCCAATCCAGCAACACTAATGTGAGAGTCTTAAGCAGATCAGTAAAAAGGTTGATTTGTGCTCAGGGAAATCTGCTTTGCTTCCCCCCACACCCAAAATGTTCCAAAAGTTGGGAAAAGCTTTGAGAAAAGAAAAAAATACATCAATATTCTTTTAGATATATATGTAAAATAGGAAAAAAAATCATAGAAAATTAAAAGGTGATTACCAGTTCTACTGAGATCACAGCCTGGGATGTTCTCAGAAGTTATTCTTTAACCTTCTTTCATGTGTTAACTAAGATACTCCTTACTGAGTCTGTATATAGTGTCATCATTTTCCTGCACACCAGATCATGGAACTTCCCATGTGTCAGTTTTAGCAAAAGTTTCTCCTCCATATGAATAAGTGAATCCTAAATGTAAGCCTGTATAATTTCTCTTGGAYTGTTACCAATTAGTCCTACACATTTAAGAAAGACCTCCAAAAGTACTATAATAAATGCAGAGCTCAAAATATACCCAACTGTTGTCTGTGCAAGAGTGCTTCATCTTTAGATTTTATAGCAGACTTAATSAAAACTGAATATGCAGAGGGGGAAAAAGGCAGCACATGTAACAAAGTATTAATGCTGTTCTTCAAACTCTGTTGCCAAAGACTTCCTGACATTTGTCTGTTTCAATATATGTAGAATAACAAAGTTTTCTCGTGAACAGTCTCTTTGATTTTAGATACTTGCTCTTCAAATTAATTAGAAGATATTACTGTGGAAATGTTTGCAAGATATACTCTGCCTTGAGATAGACTAATGCTAGTAGAACAGGAGAAGTATTTCTCACCTTCTCTTTTCCTTGTTTTATCATTAAAATGGTTTGTTTTGATGTTTCAGATCCGTGACCACAAGTGCTTACACATGCCATGTGGTGTTTCTTCTTTTTAACTGTGTCAAGCAGTGCTCTACCTTTYCCTGTGAATAATTCTGTTGTGCCTGCTAGTAGAGCAGTATATTTTTTTTTGTTGTTTTTCAGTCTCTTATGCAGGAGTGTTTGAGTCATAAGAATGGCTTGTATCCAGCAAATGCACAAATAACTATTTTCTTAAGTGGAGGAAGAAAGTGAAGRAAAGAAAAAGCAACCAAACACACACACATAGCACCTCCTTCTAACTGCTTCCTTTATCCACCCCCATTGAATTCCCACCAYAAAATCTGTTCTTAGGATTCTCTAGGTTTCTTTTTGTTCCTGTTTGATCTTGTGTTTATTAGTAGTGGCTAAGCACAAGTGCTCTTTCATATGACTTGGACAGTATTTGTGCTACTTTAATAAACAAAACCTCTCATATATGTCAGCTGCTGCRCTTTTGAACCAGACCAACCAGCTACCTCCTCTGCACAGGTAGGATCTAGTGGCGTTGGACCTGCACATAACCAAGACTTTCTCTTTTGGTTGTGACAGCAGCTGACTGTCACAAAATGTCACCTGTTACCCRTTGCTGCCTTCAGAGCACTTGCAAAATGGTTCAGCATGGGGAAAGTGAAGGTTTGTAGGCAGTGAACAATACATTCMCAGCACAATTAAAGATTCTTGTTTGTGGTAAATTCAGTACCAGATGTGGCAGCACCATCATGATGGGGTGCATGGCRGGGCTAACATTTCCCTTCGTTTATGTAATTTAGGGATTTACTAAAAAATAAGGTACCAACTTTCAAAAACTAGTATTTAAATGAGAGATGACTATTAGGACTCTCTATGATGATTTATCAGAGAGATAATCTCTTTAACTGGAAAATATCAGTCAACTATCCAGTAAYAGTAACATATTTAATAAGAAGAACTACTGTGCCTCATTTTTTCTGCCTGTTCTTTTTTTCTGTCAGTGGGAGTCTAAGGTGGAGCTGACTTTTACACCATCTTGTTGGAGCCTTGGAGAGCTGATTTGTTARAATAGCTGAGTGTTCTGCCTCCCATCAAAACCAAATTACATGATGAGTGCCCAGGACAAAGTTGTTTCTGAGATACTGTTAGATTTACCATGACAAGAGATATGTATTCGACCATCTGAACAATTGCTCTCAGAGGAAGAAAGGAAGAATTAACCCTGTTCTATACTCAAAGCAACAGAGTTGTGGTGCGTGATTCTTTTCTTAACAAGAATCAGTTCAGTCCCAGTTGTTATATTCTGGACCAGAGCTGATGAGTAAAACCTACTGAAGATGATGCTATTTTTGGTCCACCTCTACATTGCAGAGGGGGTGTGAGCTTGGTTGCCAAAGGTTGGAGGGTATTGTGTGTTTACCTGAAATTCCAGCCACTTCAACTAAAAGCACAAAGTTAGAACATCTTAACATATTGACATTTTCAAAGATGATCATGGGAAAAAAGTGGTTGAAACTGGGAAAGGAGAAAAAGTTACTGCAATATTTGTAATAGTTATGAAACTGTCAGAAAGTGTGTGAGTGCAGAGCAGATTCCTTAGTTTACTTTCCACTTCTGTGCATTTAATAGTGCACACAACTATTGTTCRTTAATGATCATAATGACTGTTGAAATGTTCTGAATCGTCCCTGAGTTCCCTAATGCTTACTGTGACTGATGATGTAACACCATCATTAGTGCAGTTTAGTTTCCAGTAAAGTATTACAAGGGTTTAAATAAAAAGGATTTCTGGC
>NW_026623315.1:2357857-2365890 GCF_030028575.1 Malurus melanocephalus | reverse complement strand
TGTATGCCTGTTATGGTCAGTACAATTTCTTACTGTAGATTCAGTAAATCAACATTAGTCAAATTAAGGCAGAGAAAATGAATGTAGAAGTTCCATAACACCCAGACACTAAGGGGTAGCTGCCCTAGGTTTTAAATTATGTCAATGCAGATAACGGAAGAAGTGAAAATGAGGGGTTAGAACTGGATCACTGCAGGTAGACATAATATATATTCCTATYCATGGATTTATTRAAYTACATCCTTATACTAATTACTGYTCTTTTYATGCATGAGAGGGTTYAGAACCTTTTCATTTCCAGTTTAAATATATTCAGAAACAGTTTAAATCTGTAAATCTTTGTGCCAGATTTGTTCTGTATTTAACAGGTCTTCTCTTTCTGTTACTCTCCTCTCCCCCACTTTGTACTCATATTATTTCATTTCAGCCTTTGTCCTGTTGAACTAAACCAGCATAGACATTTCAGTCCATCTCAGTACTCCACTTGCTGACCATTTTAGGAGTCCTTCTTTCCGTGTTCTTATCAAAGTCCCTATATCTTGTATATGGGTGCCCAGAACTGCAGGTGTTATTCCAGTCTATGTATTACCAGTGCCCTGTAACCCATCATTTTTATACTTCAYTGCCCATGCTAGAAATTTCTTACTGATTGTATTCTAGGATTACTGGTACTTTTCTTAGGGCTTTTGTCATAATGATGGCTCTGTATACACATTGTCTTTTCTTCTTTTTTTTTACAACTGACGAGTCTCAGATTAGAGCAGAAATCCTTTATTACTCAAAATCTTTCAGTGCCATGCCATTCTGATTTCTCTGGGTTTCAATGTCTCTCCTTTGTGAACACTCAGATTTTCTTTTATGATATAATAAGCAATGCCACCAGTGTTGGGCTCCAGCAAATTTTGTAGAGGTATTAGATTTTTGTGCCAAGGTCGTTAACAAAAATCTGGAGTCTGAGACTGAATTTTTAGAAATTCTAGCAGTACTGCCCTTAGCTTGATACCTCCCCATTTCTTTTTGTCATTTCCATATGTGATCTGCACCTCACCCACCACGTGGACTCTTGTATCAAATCCTATTTTGTCCAGATGAATTACTGATTTTCTGCCTGGCACAGAGAGTTATATCAAAATCTTTTTTCTTAAATCAAGTCAGATGATGGAGACTAAATCATSTGCTGTGCTGATAAAGCCCACCACATTTCACCCAGGAGAAACAAGAGTTATTTTGTAAAAGATTAGATGAATCAGACTTGATCCCTTCCTGGTAAGCCTGTGCAATATTTATTTTCCAGTTTTTGTTCACCTCAATATGTTCTTACTTACTTTCAAAATTTGTTCTGAAGCTGTSCCTGCTATTGAGATCAGCCATCACAACAACCAATTTCACCTTTCCCTCCTCTCTTTGTTAAGTATAAGTCTTGTGTTTGCTTTTGTATTCTTCTTTCATGACAAAGTTATTAAAAGTCTGCCCTGTTTGCAAGGCCTCCTGTAGGCCAGAGGGAATGGACTTCATGAGAGAAAGGGTRTTTTRTSGTGAAGGAAGGGGCATGATTTAAARAAGGAGACATTTAATATAAATCAGATTATCTTGCTAATTAATTAGCAGTAAGTTTGACATGTAATTGGGGTACCTTCATGTGGGCAGCTGTGAAAACTTAGGTTTCTGTGAGACCTGAAGCCTTTTTGAGGGCATGAAGGAACTGTGGCTATTTWCAAGTTTAAACACCAAACTGGGGACAGAACTGTTAGTATGACACGAGCAAGGTCCTTGCTCTCTGCAGTAATTCTCTGGGCCCAGGAGAGGCCAGGGCTATGGCACAGAAATGTGGCACTGCCCAGGTGGCTTTATGTCCCCAGCCATGTGTCCTAGTCACTCCTTCTGGGAGGTGGCAGAAATCCCTTCTCTGCTGCTGTGGGTGTTCTCTGGAGCGTGGCAGGGGAGAACAGCTTCAGCTGCAATGACACTTGTGCTGTCAAAACCCACTGATAGCTTGGACTTACATCTTAAAAACCTTAACTGTGTTGATTTGACTTTCAAAGAAATTTTCCTCATGTCATTCAGGCGTGAGAAGAAAAACAAGAAGGCTGTAAGTTTTAGGTTCCTGTTAAATCTACCAGAGAAAAGTGGAACCCCTTGCATCTCATTGTCTGAGGAACTGTTGACCTTTGAAATATAAATGGCTAACACAAGGAGAAATCAGTTGAGTCTATKTTGAAATACCTGCAGTTTAACTGGAACTCATCTGCTGTACTGTGGCTGTGGGAGTGGGATTTGTGCTAATGCTRCATTGGGGCAGCAAGAAGCAGAAACCTGTAAGAAAACAGAAATAATGTGCTCTGACCCTGTGGCAGCCAGATACACACAGATACATGGAGCAGCATGGCTGCAAGTTTTCTCTGGCAGGAGCAGAAATATTTGCAATGACCAGATTTTAGTCCTCCAGGCTCAAGAACTTGCAACTGGGAACAGTTTCCTTTCCAGCTGAGCCATCACACTGAACTGCCAAGGGCAATGAAYTTCCTAAGTTTGTGCCACTTGGTGCTCAAGAGATATTTCCAGATATTGAACCAGGTTGGGATCCACTTTAAAAATAATCCAAATGCAATCCCTAAACCAAAACYGCAGAGGCTTAAAATTCAATTCAGTTCAGACTCTATAATTCCCTGCTGGGAAAAACTCCTGGCTGCTGAATTTTAATCCAACAGGAAAAGTTTTTACTACATTTCACAAGTGTAAATGGGAAGGATTRTTTTTCTAAAAGCAAACTAAGCCTTCTTTTGCCTTAGTTTTTGAAACTAACATATTCTAACCTATCCTATTGGATGAGAAATTTAGCTATTTCGTAAAAAAAAAAAACAACAAAACATTGGAAACCTCAATTGTTTCTTAATGGTTGGTTTGGAAATGTTGTTTCTGTGACTTGTCATAGCTGATTGGGGAACACTTTCCTTTTTAGGATGTATTCCTTCTCAGTTTTTAAATAGATGCTAATAATCTGTAATAGGGATGTCATAGATGGTCAGATTCAGTCAAGAGAAAATTGAAAAGTGCTTTCTTAGGGCATGATGGTATTTTTTTTCAGATGAGTATGTATTGTTTAGCTTGTGTTATGAATGAGTTTTAGGTTTAATTTTAATGAAAGTGAGGATAGTACACTYGCCTCAATATTCAATGTCTCTTGAGACATGAGTGGGATAATGCTTTGTAAAAAAACAGCCAAGCAATAATCCTAAATTTTGAGAAGTAATTTTAAACTGAAATGCAAGAAACAAAGAGAGGTCTTGTATATACAAGATGACTTTCATTTTTCCTGTCTGAAATTGCTAAGTGTCTGCAATGGAAGTAATAGGAGAGAATTTCTAAGAAGGTTAGCTTTGTCTCTTTTTCAAATACAGYTGTAGTCCAACAGAGAAATTCCACCTGAAGGCTTTTGCCTGCTTCTTTATTGTTTGTTTATTTGTTTGTTCTGAGAAATCATTATTTTTATCTTTCTGTGTATCTGTTCTGTGATMCTCATAAATACAGGTATATTTCTGGGGTGAGTGATACTACATTTCAGAAAATAAGACCCTTAATTAAAAATTAAGCAATTACCCATGGCCAGGACGGAGTAAAGTGATTGAAAAGATATAAACGTATTCAGGAACCTTGTGGCATGATGCAAAAATTACTCTATTCAATTCTTATAGGCAACAAGGACAAAACAATGAATGGATTTACAATACAAAAGAGAAAATATATACTAAATAACAATGACAACAGCAAAACTGGAGACTAGACAAGTAATAGAACAAGCTGCCAGGAAATATAGTGCTGTTTTTAACACCAGAGTCATTATGCTGTAGATGAAATATCATCCTTATTGTCCTGATTCTGATATTTTACAAAGATGTGACCTCAGCAAGTCCTAATGTGTTGTCTGGGCCTCTTTCCTCTCTCAGTCTCCCATGTATTCAYTTCATTTATACTCAAGGGCTTTTTATCTCCCAGCATCATGAGGAGAGAACCTGCACTACTTCACTTATCCTGAACCTGGTGWTTTTCTAAGCTTCTTTAGAAACTATAAGGTTTGGAGTTTTAATGAATTCTGTTAGTATACCATGCAAATACCCTAGGATATAGGGCAGGAATTAATTTKAAAATTTTTGCCCTCTTTAAAATACCTTTAAGCAAGGGACCTGTTTTCCAGATGGAAAWGCAATATTTTAACATACTATTTTTTTATAATGGTATGACTGAAATGCTAGTTTAATGTTTCAGTCTATAAAGAAGAGCAATAACATAAAGTAGGGCAATATAACAGCCTAATTAAACATTTCTAAAACATAACTTTTGATGACAGTAGTTCTACCTATTCAAAACTATGCTCTGTCAGCTGTACAATCTTACTGCTTAGTTCATATTGGTCTATGAAGTGAAAAACTCCAGTGGAGTAACTTATGAGCTGAATGTGCCACTTGGAAATGTGTTCTTTAAATAGCTTCTCTTGTTAYGCCAGTGGCCTAATTAACTTGATTTTCCCTTTGCCTTTCAAGAGGTTAAGCTTGACATTTGAAGAGTTGGTGTTAACTACCATCCTTCTAGAGGCTGATTAATGTTCACAAAGCCATTTGAAGATTCTTGGCACTTGGTGTTTTATGGTGGTGATCTTGGATAAGTACACTAACAAGCACTGAGGTTCAATGTTTCCCAAGCTGCTTGCACCCTGCCATATCACTGTTTTCCCCTTTTGTGAGTRGCAATTACTCAGTTTGGTCTGTGTTAAAAGACTATGCTTCAGCAGCTTTATTTTTGTTCTGTCAGTCTGACTTTGGGACTCCAGCCCAGAGAGTTAAAAACAYAATTTACAGATTAAGAAAATTTGCAGGGGGAGAAAATAATTTAGGTGGTTGCAGTTTGATAAGTAAGGTGCAATTTTCACCATGAGTTAATGGTCTTTGCCTCAGCAAGTGCATCTGGGCTCCAGGCACGATTTGGAGTAGGAAGATTTGCCCACAGATTTGCCCACAAATTTGCCCACAGTTTGCTCACAGATCACCATGTTGTTGCTGCCATGCTTGGAGCTGCTGCTTGCCCGTGGCAAACCAAGAAGGGAATACAGAGTGGGCTGTAGACGTGCTAGGGAGTGTTCCCAGCCTGGGGTTTACAGCACAGGATTTTGTCTGTGCAGAGTTGTACCCAATGGCCAGTTTCTTCTTTCTCACATTTTATTTTCACAATGCAGGGTGGAAAAGATGTTGTTTGGCAATTTAGTGTGTGCATGTATAAATATGTGTATTCATATTTTGAAGGCGGTACAAGAGATGCTGAAGGGGAGGGAGGAGTGGTGTGGGTGKATTGTCCTGTGTGGAGCTCTAGTGGTGACATCACACACATTTTCAAAGAAGTCAAGGGCAGAAACTTGGTGTGCATCTGATTCTTGAGCAAGCAATGCAGTTTCAGCMTAGCTCAGAATGGATCTGGCATGAAACATGAGGTGCCATTGCTCTAGGATGTGTGATACAGTGAACTCCCTCACCATAATCACCAACAATTTTTTTTAATTGATATTGATGTAATTTCCTCCCGTGTCCCAGTCTGATACCTTGTTTGGCATTTTGAGTATATCTGGGTTTGGTTCAAAGCAAGTAGTTGAATTTAGAATGCTTTTGCTCTGTTCCATTTTTGGTAATGGCAGAGGAGCTGGGTGAGTTTAGCTCACTTTGTAGGTAACTGGACCTTTGTTCTCACAGCTCTACATTTTGGAAGCTGGCCTGATTGATAAGGCAGAGRTATCAGGCAGCCAGCCTGTCTCACACCCCACCATGGGGGCACTGAAGGCAGCCTAACAGCCTGTAATAAAAGTGCAGCAGAGGAGGCATCTCACACACACACGCCTCTGATGGTGAGTACAGCTGGTTTGTGCCAGGTCTGCATGGGTAACTCAGATGTAACCCTTTTTTCTAACAGAAGAACAYCTTGGTACCAGGAAAAATATTGTTTTCCTTCCTGACTTGACTGTTGGTTTGTTGGCTTCTCTGCCTGCTCCTTGTAGTTGTCTTCACATGGAAGACCAAATATCCCCAAAAATATGTTCTTTACTGTAGTTGTCTTACACAAGGAATACATTGTTTCTTTACAGTATAATCTGAAAGATCTGATTTTAATGAGGAGGTCCATATCTGGCAACAGGGAATGGGAACAGGGAATGGGAACAKGGAATGCTTAGGTAGCAAGAGGGAATCTAAAACAATCCATAGACTCCCCAGGTTACAGTTTGCAGTGTTTTTCCTGAAGGTTTTCAGAAGCTGCTTTAAGTTTTGTTTACAGATGAAGCCTTAGCCAGCCCACTTAAAGCAGAATTAATTTTCAGTGACAGTGCCTCTCTTGTGAATCAAAACAGCATAGTCTGTATTTCAAATGRTAACCAGAGCATATTCTTGATGAAGTATCTCACAGAAGGTCTTTGGAGAGGCATGAGTTATAACCTGTAATACAGTCKGTGTAACTTCCTAATGAAGAAAATGAGTAATTATAGGTAAGCGTTTGCTTTTTAGCAGGAATCCCTTCAGGARGAGAAGCAATAAGCTGGTGCTCTCTAAAGCAGTCAGAGTAAGACATGAAAAGTCAGCAATTCTGCCATGAAGYGCAGTTTCTCATTGTAATGTTTGTGGGAGGTGACACCAAGGAGATACATAAACAGAGGCAGAGCAAGTGCCTGCTTCTTCTGCACCAGGAACTTCTGAACCCTGCCCTCAGAGTCCTGTGTCTGAGGTGCTGCAACAGTTATTAGAAAATGCACCAGAATGTAGCATTTAGCAATAAACTTTGCCAATGAGTCGTGTAGGACTGGCAAGGGTGGTTGCACAGTGTGAGTGGTTGCCTTTACGCTGCTCTTTAYAAACGCTGCATATCTGCCTCCCCCATTGCCGCTGGAATTCTTCCTGATTTGTCTGGAGATGAGATTAAGTCTGGTTTCTCTGCGGGTTTAGGAGAGAAAGGGTGTGACAGAYAAAGGAACAGGSTATCAATATGAAACAYGTGAGAAGGTTCTTCMTATAACMGGTCTGAGCTTAGCTGGCCTTCTGTCAGTGCCACTGCCTGTGTCTGCTGGACTTCAGGTAGAAAATCTGTGGGCCTAGAAACTGTCAGAAATGCCTTTTTATATGGTGGTTTGGTTGCTGTTTTTAAAATTTCATGTAGCCATCAGTTCATGTGTGCTTTGCAAGATGTCAGGAACCTGACAAGAACCTGACAGAGAAGTAGTGTTAATATTTGTAAGAAGGTTTTGTATAATATGTTCATTTGTTAAATAACCTTCTGTAGGTTATTCTTGATATGTCTACTTCCCTGTTATTCTATCTGTTTGCTAGAAGTGACCGTGAAACTTCATAGGCTAAACTTAACAAATTAATCAAMTGACATTCTGATGATCTTAAAGGTCTTCTCTAACCTAGATAAYTSYATRATTCTATATTGTTGTTCAGGGGTACTGTAAATATGTCACAGCATAATTAGAGATCTGTGCTTTCAGACCTATGTCCTTTTCTTCCCAAGACTATTTTTTTTGTATGATCAATACAAACCCTTGCTTTTTTCATACAGTTCCCACTCTCAAGAAGTTTTCTCCTAGAATTGCATGACTAAATCATATGAAGTGCTCCCTCACTTCTGGAAATGATATTCCAATTTATCCATCAAGTTTTTAAGCTACATTTTTTGTTGCTATTGACTGCTGCTTCTTTATTACTGGAAGTAGTGAAGGAATCAAGAGGAAAGCAGAGCCCTTTCCTGTTGCCCAGCAGTGTGCTGTGACAGATTGCAAAGGCTGTTCAGATTTATTTATAATTGGCACCTGTTTTGTCACAAACAAAAATAGGCTGCTCTTGAACGAGATGGGGAACTCTTATCAGCACGATCCTGACACTTTGTAATCTTTCTCATTTCCTAGTTGCATATAAGAGCTTTTTTATTAATTATTCTCTTTCTACTTTGGCTTCCTGTTTGCAATCCCAAACCAGAGTGTTCAGTCTTCAGGTCTGTTCTAGGCA
>NW_026623315.1:2315564-2357489 GCF_030028575.1 Malurus melanocephalus | reverse complement strand
GCAGGGTGACTCTGCCACCTCCTCAGTGCCACCTCTGGACTGMTGGATTTACTGGTAGTGATGAGAGAGGGTCTTTATTGACTTGTGCTACAATAGCCAGTGTTCTTCTTTCACCACTTTTGTTTGGGACATTGGGAGAGGTGAATTTTTAAAGAGTGACTCCTTTATTTAGTGATCTGTTGGGGAGAAGATATCTTTTGGGGAGAAGATATGCTTTTCTGACATAGCAGCAGCCACCTTTAAAGTAAATCTGGGGAGGTTACTGAAGATCTTGGGGCTGCATATGCCATGAACATCCTAGTYCTGAAGCTGCATGGAATCCTTGTCTTTCATTCCATATTAAAATTTATTCTCAACCTTGAGAAAGCTTGCAGACAACAGGATGTTTTTTATGTGTGCTTTTATTTCCAGTTTTACTCTATTGCTCCTTTATAGATCTCACAGGTTCAGAGACATTATATTGCCTCATGTTCTTAGGAGTTTGAGCTGATGGTTTTTGCTACATGCTTAGCAATTTCTTACAGCTTCTACTCCGACCAAATATGTGATCAGGTAAGATAAAATGTTGGAGCTCTCTTGTAGCCCTGTGTTGCTAGGCAATTTTGGTGGCTTTTGTTCTAATACCAGTTGAGCCTTCTAAAAAGAACTGTTCCCTAGGAAAGAAAATTGCACGATTGGCAGCAATATTACTACTTCATTACWGCACTGCCATTGCCAGCGACCTTCCTTCCTTTAAATTACACTGCTTCCCTATCACGTGCCAGAAAGGTAGCCAAAGGTTCAAGTTATTGCCAGCAGACCACAGGGATCAATAGCACAGAAAACTTGGCAATCACTATATTCTTGCAGTATTGGGTGTTGTTTTTCTTACCTATTCTTGCATTACTGAGAGAATTCTTGACTGCGTATATAAAATGGCCATGGCAGTAGTTATTTTTACTGTATTGCATTTTCAGAAAGAAGCAGAAATTGCAGTGCTTCTCCTCCTGAGAGCTGGTGAGAATTAGTTGCTCTTTGGTTCTCGTGTTATTGGCAAATAATAATCCCAGAGGAGGCCGTGCCAAGTGGAGATGGTATTTCCAAGGTCTGTATCACACCCTTCACTCGTGGATCTTGCTGCACTTCTGAAAGTGCAGTGGTTCTTTCCACCCGCCTCCTCTCTGATGAAATATTATCATCTCCATTCTGTGAAATCAGGAAAACAACTGAAGGGATAAATGACTCACACTGAATTAAGCAGCAGCTCAGGAAGAGAAAGCACAACTCTCTTTGAAAATTGGATCACATGGCTCCCAGGTACCTTTCAGACAGGGAGATGTTTTTGAACCCCTCTCTCCCTGGGACATTGCAAACCAGCTTCCCAGGGTTCTGCATCACTGCTTCYCTCATCTCAAAATTGTGCCAATGCAGTTGCAGGATGCTTTTCTTGATGATTTTCAGGGTGCACAGGATCTATAAATACAACCCCCAGCACAGAGGCTGACTCCTCACCACAGGTGCCTGCTCATCTCTCAGTGTGACAGCATTTTTGCCAGGTGACCATGTTTAGATGGCTGACTGAATAATGTGATTGATTTAAGCTGACTGCCTGCTTTTGAAATATTTGAGAACGCACAGCAACCTTATCACTTTTATTTATTATCTGTTTAGTCAGGTCTATCCAAGTTCTGTCTCGTAGACTGATTGTACATGGCTGACATCCTTGAATGAAGCGTCTCATTTATGATTGTCTTTTATATGCATTCCCAATTTCATGSGTCCAAGCCTTAAATTCACAGAAAAATGACTGTTTAAGTCACTTCAACTTGATCCCCCAAAGCATAATGAATGGATTTTGTAAATTATGGCTTGGGTGGTTCCTAATTTCAAACATGCCCTTCAAGATAGATACGGCTTTCATACCAGTACAACCTTTTTCATTTCTTGAATTCAAGAACTTGACAAGGGAGGTCAGATTGACTACACACCATTTTAAAGACGCGGTGGGGAATAAGCAGTATCAACTCAGCAGTTTAACAGAGTCAGAAAGAAAGCGGAGTTTTCTTAAGATCAAGGGCAGTACCTTGCCTGAAGAGGTGTGTTACTGTGTCTCTGCCTGCTGCTTTAGCTTTGGGGGATGGCAGATTTAACTCTGTGTTACTCCCAGGTATTCCACAAAACAATCTAAGATAAAAAATTGTATTCATCTTTTCCTTCCTTTCCAAGTGGAAACTAGTCATAGATATTTACATGTCGTCTACTTTTCAATGTGGGGGAAAAATGTAATGAGCCCTTACAGCGATCAGCCAGTTTCTGTTGAACTGGTGGCCTTTTGTTTATACTGTTTTGGACAGTCAGGTAACACAGCAGCCTGCAGTCTGGTCTGGTGCACTGGTCCTTTCCTGGAGACTGTCTTGCTTGGAGAAATCCCTCTTGTCCATATTCAGTTCCCCACATCAACCTTGAAATTTAAATCTCTGCTGTACTTCAAATAAAACACTCATTGAAACATCATCACATAATCTGTGCCCTTTCAAGACAGGCTTATGCAAATATGCAAATACCTAACTGTTCTTGACACAGCTAAAAGAAATTCAACCCTGATGACCTTCTGTCTCCTGGGAAAATGTGTTTAGAGATGGGGTACAAAATGAAAGTATAACTTTCTTGTTATTTCTCACCATTTCTCCCCCCTCTTGTTTTTTACTAATCCACAGAGGAACAATGTAATGTGTCAAATCTGTTTACTCCTCAAACAGTCTGCGATGCTTGAATGTCTTTATTGTAATTTAGGAAACAACTGACAGACAAAAATGTGTTGGGTAGATACTAAAAATACACAATGTAGGAACCACAAAAACTCCCAGGTACAAATTAGCTCTTTCTTTAGCCAGTGCAATTTCTGATGAGAAATGAACTAAGCTTCTTCCTCAAAGTTCCAGCTATAGATCAGTTAGAAACTTGAAGGACTACTTATATCCTGAGAGGTGGCATATTGATCTACTGTTCCAAGAATTGTGCCAAGAATGGAAAATCAACAAGATCTTCACCTGATTTATRTAGGCCAGACATCTGTGGCTTGCCTTCTGAAGGTGATCTCTCAGAGGCATAATTAAAACTTGATGGTGAATAATCACGATGATTTGTGTCCCYACATTGCAGCCATGTGGATGTTTTTATGTGGTTGTAAATGTTGGTTGGTCCCTGCTTGTGATAATGATGGTTAGAAAGTGCTGGGCTTAAGGGCTGAGATATTACCCACAGCTCTTCTGCAGAAGATCTCCAAACTTTTCTAAGACTAGACTTCTGTTTCAGTTTAGAACTTGTCAAATTGCACGTTAGTGAAAAAAATACATTCAAGAAGTTTTTATTTAGTACAACTGAGCAGCCTCCAAATTTTCTCRCTCTGCAGAGAGAGGAAGTGCTCTKATATTGAAGATGCTGACTTGGGGCTGGAGAGAGTGGGCAAAGACAGCAGTTTAACTCAGTCTTGCTTTGGACTCAACAAAATAGCAACAACAGCATCACCTTTTCCTTCGTCTTCATCTTACCTGTCAAAAGGAGAAGGAGAGTATTGGGCCAATGGTTATTCTTCATTAGATATTTAAACACTGAGCAGGACAGAGATCTAACTAGAGCTGCAGCCTGAAGATTTTTCCATTGAACTCTACTATTTTTTATTAATGTGGATAGAATTTTTGAGGCATACTACCACTGAAGCAGCCTGGATTTCCTTCTTTTCTCTGCTATCTGGATGATGCTAGGAATTTTGAAGAAGCTGTTTATCATTTGATTTTGAATTATTCTTAGGATTTGTTTTGTGCTTTAAGATATTTATCCTGCCTTCTAACAGGCCTAGCTTTTTCCACTTGTATCAGTTACAGTGAYTTTTACTCTTTCATTTTGAGACTGAAAGGCATAAAACACTGTACCTACTTATAAAATAAGGTGGGGACAGGTGGCATCTCTGATTCTTCATGCRGAACAGTCAGCATAGCAGATACAGTTTGGGGCTGATTATCATAAGGAGCATGAATTAGACCCAATGATCAATTTTCTGAGAATCCCTAGCCTTTCCATTAATTTTGATTTATTGATTTTTATGAGCAGGAGCAGTGAGAAACTCAGGCTTTGAGGAGGATCAGAAAGGCCAGTGCCTATCGAGGGTTATTGCCTTGTTTTGTGCTGTGATTTATACAGTGAAGYTACTGGCTGCATTCTTCTGCTTGGTGTTATTTGATTTCTACTCATCATTACAGTATTTCATGAYTTAAAGACAAGTGCCCTCTGAGAATCTGCTCTGTTGTGTCTCTGGCATTATTACAGGCTGAAGGTCTGATTATTGGAAGTGCTGAGCCCTTGCAGCTCCAGTGGAATGAATGGAAGCTGARGGTGCTCTGAAAAGCATGCCTGAGGCATTTTATTCTTTTAAAGGGATTGAGTTGTTCCTCATAAATATAGGTCCCTGCTTTGACTAATTCTCCCTTGACTGCAAATCCTTTGAAGTAAATGGAGTTTACTTGATTAGAATTAAACCTGTGYTCCAAATTTAACTCCCATCCTTGCCTTGTAGCTGAAGAATTGATTAGATCTTAGTAAATCTAATGTTAAAATTAAGCTTCAAATTTACAATTAAGCTTCAGAGTTTTGCTTTATAATTGGAATGCTGCATGCTGGGAAAGATCAGAAACTGTTTTTCTTTCAGGGGTTCAGGTGGTTCTAAACACAATTTGTGCTCCTACAGCAGAGCTGCTGCTGCAGCAGAGGTGAATAAACACACTGAAAGGACAGTTTTATGGCTAGAAGAGGTTCCAAAACCAAGTGTCTGCAGCTGGTGCAGAGAACCAGCCTGCCTGAGCCATTCACATCCTCCTGCACAGAGTCTTAATTCTAATTTCTCCAGTTCCAATGAGAGAAAGCAGATGTCCGACAGTGATTCAGCCTCAGGAAAATGTGATTTATCCCAGTGCTTGATAAATTTGCTRTTCTTGCAAAGGAGGAAGCTCTTTAGGCATATGAGGGACTGCTGGAAAAGTTCAAAAGAGCACTCATGAAGTGGTGAAAGCTGAAGCTGAGAGATTTGGGGACTAGGTATATAAAGCAAACCTATTCAGCTTGATTTTCTATCTTTGGGTTTTTTTTTTAAGAAATAGATATGCAACCTACTGAAGTGGCCTTGCAAGTCACGGCAGAGTTTGAAGATTCTTTTCAGTCCTTGGCTCAAGGCCCTTTTTACCCAGGTTGCTCAGATATGCCCAGAGGTCAGCACTGCTTCAGTGCTTAGTTTTTGAAAATTCATTTTTGCTCAAGGAGAATCACAGCTCTGCTTTTCCGTTTTGGGATTGTCACTACAATATTCTTTGATTTTTTTTTTCTTCCTTAAAGCCATTTGATTAAAAATAAGGATGTTTGGTGRTTGKTWTTTTTTTTTTGTTTTATTCAGTTGTTTTTTTGTTATTTCTGTCTCAGATAAGGGATAGATTATAGAAGAACCATTGCTTTTGTTCCTGGTTATTTTCAAAGAACAAATTTAATCAGTTATATTCTCACCTCTATGTCTGTCAACATTTTCCTTATTATCTCTACAATATACCCATGTACAATATGGTAGATCATCTCTGTGTCAGCAGAGCTTCACATTTCAGTGTGTACCTTGATCTAATCCTATTTTGTGAGTGATAGGGCCTGGTGTTTGGTTCTCAGCAGGCAAGATGGACCGTGCTGTTAGCAGTGGGGAAGGCTGGTGTTCTGATGAGGAGAGTTTGCTTTTTCCCTTTGTCTCTCTGACCCAGACAGAGCAACAAAGCAAAAATAAAAAACATTGAGGGACTATTCAGRCAAACAGGTAGCTGCTTCCTTTTCTTCTTGCTGCTGGGCTCCTAAAGACTGGGTCCATACTGTGTTTGGTTTACTTTCAGGCTGTAGACCAAGGCTGGCTTTTCACGGTAGTGTTTTGACATCTTTTGCTCCAAGAACTGGGATTTCACTCAAGCACACTTACTTTCTAAATTTTGTGGCTGATTGAATTTTACATTTATTTTTTTGAAGCTCCTGCCTGTACATGCTTTATTCCACCACCCCCTTGTTTTTCTGTTTCTAGCCAGTGAGACCTGCAACGATTTCCATCCCATGTTCTTCACCCATGACAGATCGTTTGAGGAGTTCTTCTGTATCTGCATTCAGCTTTTGAACAAGACATGGAAGGAAATGAGGGCAACTTCAGAGGACTTTAACAAGGCAAGAAAAAGGGTGGGGTGGGAATAACTGGGCAGAATGGTGAAACAAGGCCATATATTCTTCCCTAGGGTCCCAGGGATTTACTAATTCCCATTCTGCTGAAAGACTGGAGATTTATCTCTTTGGATGATTTGCACATCMGAATGCCAGCATTTGGAAAGAAGTGGATAGAGGATGGGAGATGTWAGGAGGTTCATAGACCTTTTTCAGTCATGTTGCACTGCAGACTATGAGACTAAAATCCTGGCTTGAGGGGAAATTCTGCTTTTTTATGTTAGCAATATTATGCTGAAGTGCTGCAGCCTCCAAGGTTGTAAATAATGCAGAGAGAGTACTGCAGYGATAATTCTGTGCATCCCTTTCATTCATGTGAGCACTAAAGTGATAAAACATTCACAAGTGGACACAATCATGACAGAGGGGTGTGCAGTTTAAAAAAAAAAAAAAAAAAAAAAAAAGACCAAAAGCCAACCAACAACAACACCACCAAAAATAAAACCAAAACTCCAACGAACAACAAAAACAAACTAATCCTGAAAACCAATGAAATAAAAATTCAACCAAAAATCTCCTCAGTAAAAATTCTGGAAGCTTCAGTGAATCTTTTGATCCTCAGAAAAGCCATAAAGAACATGTCTGTCTTAGTGGTCCCTAGACATCCAGTTTTTACCTAATTTACCATGAAGCTGAACAGTATCTCTAGCATTTTTAGGAGTGACAGGCATATGCTTTTGTGGCCAGGTGACATCCTTATTTTTATTGGGATCCTCTGACTGGGTCTTGAGGCTCTCTCTGGCAGATGTTGGTTATAGAACTAATAATATAGAACTATTATGTTGGTTGGGAATGAGAAGTCRGACTGCTGCTCTGACAGCAAGTGCTCTGAAGTCAGCAGACTCAAATGGTATGTGAGAGCTAGCAGGACTTATCATGCCTAACTTCTAATTGGAACTGTCTATTATTGAAGTGTTCCCAACGTCCATTTTCTGCTGCAGGGTGAAGGTGAATGGTTAGATCACAGTTAGGAATAACCTTTGTTGAGTTCTTTCAGGCAAGTTAGCTGGCAGCAGTATCAGAGCCCTAGCTAAAGGGAGAAAGGAAGTCTAAAATGCACAGCTGGATGACCTAGAGGCTTGCTCTTGCATGGAATTTCTGACATGCTTCTCCTACCTAATGATCCAGGAACTCAAAAGAAGCGATAGTAAGATAATTCACTGAACAGTACAGGGTTGCTAAAATTAAGACATTAAAAAAAGCAACTTTATAAGACCACTTCATAATATGTGATTGTTTTAAACAGATTATTAACAGCTGTCTATTTGTCTACATAATTTCCCACGACTTGAGCTGAAATGTTATTTGTAGTCCTTTGGAATTCAGAAAAAGAATGGTTCAATTTCTGGCACCAGCCCAGGTCGCCCTGAAAAGAAAACAAAGAAATTTGCTTTGCAGTGTTAGGCATTGTTGTGTAGGTTCATAGAAAATCAGGTAGTTTTTCCTCAGATCTGACTAGTTTGCTCCTTGTGTTTTCTGTTGCTGATAATCCTGAGACTTCACTCATCASTTCTGTCCAGTTCAGCAAGATTGGCACTAGGTCTTGCTGGATGTGTCATTGAAGACGTGGGCAATTCTCAACTCTGTGAGACAAATCTGAAATATTTGCCACTGGGTCACCTAGGTTTGTATCTGTGTGTATCATKCACTGTGCTGCATGATCCTGAACCYGGGATCTGTGCCTGCAGAAATCATTCCTGATTTTGTGATTGTTTCCGTAGAGGGGAGGGGACGCTAAGCTCTAGCGTCTCCCATTTCTAACACTTCTCTAATTATGTTTTGCTTATCTAAATCCTTTCTTAGAGTCATAAGGAGATTTTTGTGCTCTTACCCKCCTCAAATGGCATGTGGTGGTGATGTGCATTACTCAGCTGATAAACGTCTGCAGGGATCGGCGAGTGAAGCAAACGGTGTTGTTGTGTGGGCTTGTGAAGCACTTGAGGGTTTGTGGGGGATGATGCTTTATGCAGTGGTACCCAGAGTCTGCCCATCTGCTTGGTGGATGACAGCTGCCAATGCCACCGATGGCTCTACCCCACTAAACACCACCATTCCTCATCCTTACCTGGCAGGAGGCTTTGGTGATCTGAGCATGTTAGTGTTCAGTCTGCATCTCCTCTGCATGCTAAGGGTACCCATTTCCATGGGTCAGTCACTTTTGAAAACTTGGCAGCAAGGGCCAYGTGGACCTGGGGAGCATTCGCCCCRTCCTTTCAGAAGTGAAAAGGAAGAAAGCAGACCTCACAAGATGCAGTAATTTACTTGCTGTGAAAAAAAAATCTTCCATCTTCTCTTTGCACTACTATTTTTCAAGTTTCAATAACTTGATTGTCATGGTRGTGTATGAAACACCACTTTGTTACMGTTTACTATCCACCTGCCTGATGGGATCATTCATTTTATTTCTTCCTCCGTCCCTTCCTTCCCTAAAACTCCCAAAACAAAATTGGATGCTCTCAGTATATTGATTGGCAACAGGAGATTCTGCTAAAAAAATCTAGACTGCTTGCTTTGATGTTTAATCATAGTTGAAGAAAAGGAGCTTTTTAGTTTAATTTTAAACTTTTGATTAATCACAGTAGATTGTACATTGAGGGTCTGTAGGAGGTCTGTGTGCACATACAGAGAATTATTTCCTCCTCTCTTGAATTGGGAAATGACAGGCACTAAAAGAGGCGAGGTGATTGAATTTCCCCTCAGGTTTTAGTGCCTGTTCTCAAGGGTTCTTTAAGTCATATATTAAGACTTCCTTTTGATGACAAAATGGCATACTGTGCCATCATGGTTCTTCAATTCATGTTGTGGAGATTCCATATAGGTTTGTTCATTTTTAAAGTTTCAAGAATAATTAAACCAGCACTTTGCTCATCGTTGGAAGATTTTTATGGTGTTTTAGTGAAACATTTATGATCTCATGCTTTATCCAATTCTTATTCATTAAAAGAGACACATTTTGTCAACTCTTGCATGAGAAAAGGTCCTTTGATCTCTGTGGTGATAGTATGATGCTGTCAGACTTACAACCTTTTTTTCAGTCTCTCTGTATACTCATAGATGTCTGAATAGAATAATTCAGACAGGCAGCTAAGCTTATATTATGCCTTTGTAACATTTTAAGACATACATAATTCATGTTTTGTGAGTTTCCTAGAGAAATTAAGATGCAGTTGTATAGATAGACATGCAAGTGGCAACAATTCCATTTGAAACCTTTTTGTTTTTATTTGAGCCTACAGATGATCAAAGGCCACTTTACAAGTTCCTCCACAGTCATTTGTGAGCAGACAGCATGGTTTGTGGCTTTGAAAATATAATCTAGTCTCCAAGCTTTACATASCTTTACATGTTTTATTAAAGCAGAAGAAAGCATTGTGTATTGATTTTTGGAGTCAGTGCTGACTATAAGAAAGCTGGACTGAGTTATCTCCCATCCAGCATCTAGAAACCTCCATCAGCAGCCTGCCCATTTAAATAGGTGACCATCAGTCAGTTTTCCCTCACACAGGAACCACCTACACTCTGCTCAGGTGATCAAGGCTCTGCTGCCACACAGACTGAGATGTAGTGAAATTGGTTCAGGGTTTACTGTTTATTTTTGGCATGATGGTAGATGGAATTCAAAGTACCTGCCTTGCAGTAAAATTCCTCCTATGGGKCCAAATGAAAGCATTCTCCCAAAGGAAACTTTTTTACTGATCTCCACTAGATGTACTTTAGTAAATGCACCTGGGTTGCCCTAATGTGGATTTACATTGTGATTGATATCTCTTTAGTGACCAATACACATATTGTTTCTTGGGATACAAGGAGATGCAAGTAGGACATTGTAGGGGACAAGATTATCCTCTTACTTTTGGTTTCCAGAGATTTCAGACATCTGCTTTTCRTAGGTTTGAAGTTCACATGCTAATAGGAGGAAGGGTGAGCAAATGGATTACTTTAATTGCAGACACAGCTTGTCTTATTAAACCTGCAGAACAGAATGAGCAATTTGCTAATTCTGTACCTAGTGTAGTGCCATCTTAAAAAAGCAGATTAAGAATAAAAATAGCTGCTTCCAGTCCCAGTGTGGAAAGAAAAAGACAAAATTTTTTTACTTGGCTARCAGAGTGTTGAAGATGCATTGTAGAAAATGGGCACAATGTGGCTGCTTTGATTAGTATATTAGTGTAGTTTGTGGTTTATAGATGACCAAAAGTGACTACTCATAGGAAAATGCAGATTATCATTCCAACATGGCTAAAGTTATATAAGAAAAGCCAAAACTGAAAAAAAGGTAAGTACTGTGATGTATGGTGCTTCGAAACAGAATCCACTGCATTCACTAAAACTACAGGTTTGAGGAATAGGAAAGTGGGACGAGGTTGGCTAATGATGCTGCCAATGCATTTTTCTTGTTATTTAGAGATTTAGCTAATTTGCCCTCTGGATATGTGTTTGAGATCATCACAGTGTAAAACATGAGCTTTAAAATGTTTTGTGAAAATGTATTTTGCAGTAAAAATATATAATAATATTATATAATATAGAAGAAGAGGAAAATACTTTCCAATGAAACTTAAAAAAAACCTGGTTTCAGCATCCATTTCACAGTGGCAGACCTGMTATCCTGAGGAGCTGCCTTTGTGGTGTCTGGCTGTTTCAGGGACACACCRAGCTGCAGCAGGGGGGTCTGCTCAGCAAGGTGATGGCACATTTCTCTGACAGGTACACACAAAACAAACTGCCTCGTGTGGGGATCGAGAGAGTAGAAATTGCTCACAGCGGCAACAGATGCAAACAATAAATGCCCTACGTGAGTCCTGTAATTAAATAGCAAAGCAAACACAGAGGCATTTGATAACCACAAAAGATGTTTATGGCTCATGCTCAGACTCTGTGAACATTTTTCCTTGCTCGCTGACAAGATAACAGAAAAGGTAACCAAGCATAACATAAAAATGAAAAATACCATTTCCTTCCTCTGTGGTGGTTCGGAAATGCCGTGCCACAGGTTTCTCAAGCTCTCCAGCGCTGTCATGCTTTGGGCAGCTGTAGGGATGAAAAATTGTRTAAGGCTAGGTTCAGAATATGATTAAGTGTTCAAGGACAGGCTCTTAGGAAGCAAACTTTTGTGAGTGGTAGTTTATGTGAAAATGTGTTGTGGGCCAACACCACCATCAGATAAATGTGAATTACCCACGGAAACATCATTGGGGGTCATTCTGAATGGGTCACAGCAGCAATGTGGCTGAGGAGCTGTCACCAGTATTGCTGGGTCCACTGCAATCTGGGGACACTCAAAGAGCAGACGGTGCATAAATCCTGTCCAAAATGCCCCCCTGACTGCCACCTGGGCGTCCTGATGGTAATCCTTTCCATGACAGCTCATGATGTGGAAGTGGCAGGGCTTTGTCACATTACCGTGGGTGCAGCAGGTCCCCAGCGTGCTCAAGTGATCCCCTCTAGYGGCAGTAACAAATTCTGCATTTCTGCTCCTTGCTGGCTTGGCTGAGTCTTAATAATCCACACCTACAGGAAGGAGGCGAAGATACCCTGTGCCTCGGCACTGAAGGAGCTGCAGAGCCAAAATCAGAACCGGGATGTCTGGCCACTTGCTCCAGCCTCCTCCATCATCCTGCCGCAGATGAAGTAGCAACTCCAGCCCCAAAGCTGTACTTTTTTTTCCCACCCTGCTGCACAGGATGCTTGGAGAAGGATGGCAAATGACATCTTCAGAAAAGCAGAAGGAGATAAAATAATTCAGGCAAATTTGAAAGTAAGATCCTTTGGTCAGTCTGTAAATGTGTCTATCATGTCCTTTTTAATTCAATGAAAGAAGAAAGGAAAGGGATGACAAATATCTCTTTACAGATGCCCTCCAAAGCTTTATTGTTTTCTTAYGGGTCTGAAGCAGATGAATTTAACTTCTTTTGGGAGCAGCTTTGGAAGGCTGTTCTGTTTGCATTTTACCGTTGGGAAATGCTGGGCTAGCGGAATGATTGCACCTCTCTGTTAGCTTTATTGCRCCTTCCCTTGAGAATGCTTTGTTTATATCAGTCTTGGATATTGCAAATAAATTATTCGCACATAGAATGAATTCAGTATTCCCCAGGCTGGGCCAGATTAGCACAAATTAAATCCCACATTTTCACACCTGGGGCCAGTAGCACTTTATTAACTTTTATTGGAAACAGATAATTGCTATAAATATATTGTATCATTAACTGTATAATGCACAAATTTATAAAATATTTGTAGCAATTAACATTTTGCAAGTTTGCTGTGTACATTACAGGGAAGATGAGACCTTTTACTTGAAGAAATTACTCCCTTTAAATACAATAGGAATGTTTCAGAAGCATAATTTGGGTGCAGAAAGATTGTCAGGTCTATTCCATTAACAACCTCTTCCTTAAGCATGGTATGTTTCAAGCAGTGCAATTGAATGTGATGTAGAGAGAGAATGTTTAAGACCTTTCTTTCCCCAGCATTTGGTCTGTGTTGTCTCTGTGCTTTTTGTGGCCTGGATATTCCAAATGTATGCCTTCATCATGTCAGCTCATTTAGGAATGGCTCTGTTTAGTCCTCTCTGTCTCTGTGCATTTATCTCCACCTGTCAGATCTCCAAATGTGTCCCACAGCACTCATCTGCTGCTCCTGGCTGTAGGAACCTGAGAAGGGGTGTTTAAGATGCTGAAGATGCAGCTTTCCACTTACTGAGGCATYGGTCTGTAAAAATCAGATTTAGGTATTCATACCCCAAAAGCCAGAGCTGCCAAGCTCCAAGGAACTGAAAAACAGTATCACATTTTTAAATCTAGATGGTTGCTTCCCTCTGAAAATTTTTCAGTCTGAACTAGCCTTGTCAAGAATGCAAATACATTTTTAAAAATTAATTTGGGAAAAGTAAGTACTTAGACTGCATAATGAATCAGTCTAACTTGCCCTTTTTCTGCACTTTGTAGCTTATGAACAATTTTTCTAGTTCAAAGACTTTTTTCATTTAAAACAGTGCCTTTACTATTTTCTGTCTTTGCTACAAGGCTTTGAAAGTCTTTAGTTGTAAGGTGGKGGTCATATCTAGTTATAGATGAATGATCCTTCTCCAGTGATCACAAATGCAATAATTTATTGAAGGACATAGTCTTAAAAGAAAGAGAATTTTCAAACTTGATTTGAAACTGGTATTTATATGCCAGGATGGATGCACCAGCAAGAGATGGATTCTTCAAGCCAAAACCAAGGAAAGGAAAGGATGTCTCAACAAAACACCTGTTGTTTAAAACAAGAAAAAAGGAAAGGAGTATTTTAGTGTAATCCATTCCATGACCAGCAGCTTGTCTCATCCCTTCCCCAGTGATGAAAAMCTCAGTTGGTTTCAGCAGTGAAATCTCTTATTTGTGGCAAACCTAGCCATCATTTGCAGAGGAGATTTCATCCCCAAGATTTCTAGCAGAGTCTGTGTGTTGCTGTAGAATGCATACAGGTCTGTGTAACACCCCAGAGATGATAATTTTTAAAACCGCTGGTACTTCTTATTTTCAAAGCACTCTTCATTTTCATCTCTGTGGGTGCTGATCAAATCAATAAAYTTTTCACCCTTCAAAAACATGATTGAGTGGAAAGCCTGATAACCAGTGGAGAAACACTGAGTGTAGGTTATCTGTGCTAACCGCTCTTTTTCTACTCCACAGAAACCTTTTGCACTGGAAAAAAAAATGCCTCAGTTGCATGTAGAGTGTGTTAGTTGTGAAGGGAAATGATACARCYTARCTGGAACTGTCASCAAAACAGCATATTTGGTGATATTASCCCTGTCATTCCTGTCTRAAAGTGTGGATAATAATCAGATCCCAGGAACCACTCTCGTCTCTGTGTTTTTATTTATTCTTTCTAGGATCTGTTTTTGTAGTGCAGTTAAATCAGAGGTGCATGGCATATGGCTTTTTGCTGCATGAATTGCTGCTGATGTGAATGTCAGTGGGCAWATAATACCAGATTTTCATTTTGTAAATCACAATGCATGGAATTCAGCCTGAGAGCTCCCCAGACTATAGACCTTATTATAGGCAAATAAAAAGGGAAGGAAGGGGGGAGAGGTGATGTCTCGGATATTTTGTTTCTGTTGAAATGAGGTTATCGTGATGAATGATGCAGCTGACAATGAGATTTTTATGGCCTCTCTTGGAGTAGCAGAAGAGCTTGTATTATTGTTGGTTTGCTTTAAGTAATTGTAATCTAAATGGCACTGTGGTTGAAAAGAGCAGCAGAAATCTTTCATACGCGTCTCGTAAGCAAAGCCGGGGTGCTTATTTGTTTTTGTCTCATCTGTCCTTACACAAATGTCCTTCATTGTTCGCAGCTTACATCTCGCGTATTGTCTTGATTGGATGTGTCAGTCACCATTAAAGAGGCGTTTGCCAGTCAGCCGCTGCTGCTGCCTGTCTCTATTTTTAGCACATGAGGTAACTGGCCAGCATCTGACAAGCTGATCCCACTACACCATGCACCAGAGTAAATTAAGGGTGGCTGGGAGGGAGGCAGATGGGAGGGAGGGCTGCTGAAAAGAGGGAGAACAGGACAGGACAGGACAGKRCAGTGTGRGTGCASATGGRCTGTYCTCTCCTTCACYCACACCTTCACCATCTCAATCCACRTCCACACCAAGCACACTGGGCCAGCACAGGCACCCCCTGCCTCTCTCTGTACGTTACCTTTGTTAGGTGATCACAGGATAAACGGGGCCTTGGTGTGCTGGAGTGAACTGTGCTCAAATTCCCAGAGACTGGATGAGTGGGAGCATGAAGGAGGTGAGGGGTTTAACACACGCTTTCTGAAGGAAGTGTTAGTTTTTTTCCCACAGAGTATTTGGCCTCGAGACCACAGCAGGGGCAGTTTTTATTTGAGATGGTAGTGAAGTTGAGACATGGGTTCTGCCATTTTTCCACTGAGAGCTAAATAGCTTACTGGGGGATGAAAGGTGTTGTGTGTGCCTCTGAAAGYGGTAAGGCTCTTTTTTCTTTCCCCTTACATCTCTACACTGTGGATTTGAATAGCATGCAAAAACTCTTGTGGATTTATTGATGCCTAAAATATAATTTATTGAGAGGCTCCATCCCAGTTRCCTTTATATATTATCCTGGTAAGCAGAAAGCAAGACCCCCAGTAATATGAAAGCTGAGGAATATCACCTGAGAAGCTGAGCACAGAAATGGAGAGAGATTTAATACCTTTTAAGTATATTAACCCAAACATCAGGGAGAGGTGAAGGAACAAATASCAGAATCCTTGAATTAGCACAGTGTAAATGACTAAAGATCTTGCCATGTCAATTGAAAATATTCATACCATGACCATGACCATGAAACTGAAATGCTCAAGAACCATCCTTGCATCAAGAATGTCAAGTCTGCTTCTAGAAGAGTGAAAGCAGAGGGAAACGGCTTCCACACCTGCTTTGAATTTTATGATATTTTTTTTTCTCTGGAGACATGTCTTCATATTTCAAGGACCAGTTTTCTGTCTTAGGGAAACCAAGGAAAACTTAGGGACTGATCTTTGTTGTGTTGCTGGTAAGATAACCTCAGCAGCAAGATCTTAAAAACTGCAGTTCTATCCATTTTCCTTGAATAGTAAATGTTGCCTAGAACTTTTTGTTGTGCTTAAGCAGAGCCCAAAGGAAGCCATAGATCTCATCATATAATTGTTACATTGTCAGCCTCTTSAGAAGCAATTGACCAGCCCTTCATAGTGAAAATATAATCTCTAAAATCACCAACAGGAAAAAATAATCCTCCTTGTTTTTGTAAAATCAGATGTGTGAGATAAAGAATGTAATCTCATAGCTGTTAAGATTTTTCAGATTCCTTCCAAGAACTCATTTTTATGTAAGCTAGGGATCTGGACATTGTTAAAGGGCTGTTTTCTTCCCAGTGATTTTCTTTTCTTTAATCTGATTGTCATATAATTGATTCTTCTTCTGCATTTTAAGATCTATATGTGATTTTTCTAAAAACTAGTGGCTGTAGCAATCTTACCAAACTTCTCTCTCTGTTTTGAGTGCAACTTCCTTTAGCTTCTCTCCCTGTTCAGTACTCCAATCTCCAATTAGATTTATTCCCCCAGACTTTCTTCCTGCCTGTCCTCTTTCCTTGGATCAGTGGTATGACTCAAAGCACTTCCACCTGCCTTAAGGAGGGTGTTAATGGCTTTTCTCACTTTCTAGCTGGGGACACYTGCTGACTGCTTTGGACACATCTCCTGTCAAGCAATCAGAAATGACCCTTTCAGGTCATAGAATATTGGAAGCCAGTTTTTGGAGCTGGGATGGGTGTTACTGGCAGCTATGTATTTTCAGCAGGAGTAGAAATCTGAAGGTCWCTGTTAAAATTGTAAAGTCAAAATTACATACACGGATGTACTTCTTATTCCTAAAAATTGATCCATATGGACAAAAAAAGTCTTACCTCAGAAGCAGTGGTATAAATACAGCATTTTAATAATGATGGCCGAGAACAGGRTGTTCTTTTACCTGGGCCTATTTCCACACACAGTGGGCTTCAAAGTTTAATTTGCTTAGAGAAAAGAACTGCCTCCACCGATGTGGGAGATGAACCTCAGGTAAAAGTTATTGTATGTGTGCAGCTTGAAAATGGATTCAGTTCTATACACAGCCTAAATGGCCCTTTGCTGTGTAAGAGCTTGAAAGGATCAGCTAGGGCAAAATCTTTTTACTGGTGGTTCTACTTGAGGAGAAAAGAAAGAAAATACCTCCATAAAGTWTATTTAYTTTTGCATGGGTTAAGGTTTTATTRCCTTGCTGCTTTTAAGCTCCAGAGAACAGGATGTTTCATAGCTGCTTAATTTSCTTTAGTTATTATAATCTGAAAGAGTTTCATGATTCTAATTTTCATCTCTCCGCTTCTTGATTTTAGTATGAGAGTAACAACACTTCAGTATCTTGCATTGACTTTTATGATGGCCAGGGTTTTGATATTAATTTCTGTTTTCTTTGATACTTAAAGCTGAGGATGGGTGATTCCCAAAACAAATTGAGGACTCAGAAAGGCCAATTTCATGTTTTACAGATATCATTGTAGGCGMTTCCTTCTAGGATGGTGGCTGGGTTGATGAGCACCATGAATCACCAGGGCACCCTTGCGTGGTGTGGACAAACTGCACACTGGGTGTCAGTAGCTGCAGCACAGCTAGAATGGCAGAGGAAGGGTTGATTTCCCCCAGCCTGACCTAAATGAGGCTTCTGCAGCAGTCTGGAAGGTTCTGACCAGTTTTGTGCTTTAGAAATGGGGAGAAACTGATGAAATGGAGCTAATCCAGAAAAGGGCCACCAAGATGATTAAGGAGGATGGAGCACKTGGTGGTCAAGGGGAATGTGAAGAAATCTGGACTTGTTCATCCTGGAAAAGTCTGGGGACACAAAGGTGGATCCATCTGTACCTTCTACCATTGTTTGAATGAGAAGCTGAGGAGGAGATGCATACCTTCTCAGGGGTACACAGAGAAAGAAGAAAAGTGACCTTGTRATGAAGGAAACTGCTAGGGTGGAAGGATAAAATCTTGCCAACTGCTGATACTCGTGCAGCAGTGGAACCAATTGCAGAGAGAGATTASTCTCTGGAATCTATATCCCTGGAGAAACCCAAACCTTGCCTAGATTTGGCCTGAGGAGCTCAACCTAGRTAAAAAGTTAGCTCTGCTGTGTTGGCAGGGTTTGATGTCTAGAACCGTCTAATAATCTGAATTACTTTGTAGTTTTATGCATAAAAACTGCTTTCTTATTAAGTAGGATACTTATCCAAAYAGCAAGAAATAGTAATTCATATGATTAATCATCATTGAAACAAACTCAGATGGAGCATCCGCCAATGTTGTAAATATTTTTTAATGTTAAATAAAGTGCAAAAGATCCTTGTGATGGATTCTGCAGCTACTTTGAGGAGTCAGGCTTTCCCCATTTACTGCAGTGATCCCTTTAAAGTAGTTTTAACTTGTCTTAGCTCTGACAGCTAAACTGTTATTACTCAGGGGCATTCAGGSTGCTTCAGAAATGTGATGTTGAAAGCATTTCTTCAAAATTTTCCTGCCAACATTTATAAAAGTATGTTTTACTAAATATTCACCACTGGCTACTACTCCAGCTCAGCTGACATGGTGACTTCTGTAACCACAGCAGCTCGTGGTTGAACCCTAATATTAGATCAGGCCCTGTGTGTAGAAATTGCAGAGCTGTGTTTGGCYACTAGTGGATTGGTTTGGGGGGTGCTTGTTGTTTTATTGTTGGTTGTTGGGTTTTTTTAAGTGCTTGTCTTGTACACAAACCTTTATTTTTGCTAAAGCTCTGTTGCTTCCGGGTGCTAGCTTCAGGTGCAAGTTGTCATTTCATCTTCCAAGGAAATTTCAGGTATTTCTTTTAAGCACAGATATATGGCCAARGGAGAACACCATTTAAATTGGCAGAACATACATTGGGTAAAAAGGGAGGATGGAAAGGTGATATTAAGTGATTTTTAGTAGGATAACAAGCATACATAAATGATGTCTTACTGCATGTTTCCTGAAAAGTAAGTGGTAGAAATGGRAACATGGCCCACACCTCACTTGTCAGTGTTTTGATGACAGGACAGCTATATCTCAGTTTCTTTTCTCATATCCTGATACACCATTCTGTTAGGAAAGAGAGATTTTTTTTATTCCATGGTGGAAGCATCTTCCAGATTTAAGCAAAATATTTACCCTTTGTTTACATCTGTTAAAGGTTAAAGTAATGAAGTCGCTAGATGCAGTGTTTGCTGCACTTTTGGTGTAAATGGCTGAAATGAAAATGTGTTTCAATTTGAGACAGTAATGAGAAGGATGAGGRTAAACTGAAGAGATGACGTTCACACTGCCTTTTTGTGCACAATCTCACGTGCACAGTTACAAGCAGTAAAAATCTGAGAGCAATTACCAGAGAAACAGAGCTGCCAGAAATCTTTTTTTCTCTCTCTTCAAATGACCAGAAAGGCTGTTTGKCATAAATGACAAATTTAATAATCAACTGCTATGTGCATGTATGATCCCAGCATTTTTAATGCTCACTGTGATCACCAAGGCACACAGTTAGCCACAGCAAGATTTGGGTGGGGGGACTTCTGTGGCTGTCACAGATGTTACAGATGTTCTGTGTTGAGCAGAAAGTACAATTGGACCTTGAATATAAAAAGCTGTAAAGTCGTGGAGCCTGACTCCAGCACAAACCAGCAGTGCTGTTATTGCCAAGGAGAGTCTACGCCTTAGCTTTCTGGGAAAAGGTTCCCCGCTGTCCAGATGTGAAAATTAGTTTTAGGCTAACACAGAAATATTGAGCACCACTAGACAGGACAACAGCTCAGRTGGGGAAGGCAGCCAGACTCACTGCAGGCTGTGGCTCTGGTAGAAAGGTTGTCCACAGTATCAAAAAAAAGAGTTATAAGAAAGCTTTCAAAAGCTTTGCATCCTACAAAGCAAAGCTATTCCAATTAAACGGATAATTTTAAGATAAAAGGGCTGCAGAGAAACCAAGAAAACCAGCAAATCCCTTCTCTCTGTTTTTCCAGATAGTACAAAGTGTTATTTAAGAAAAAAAAAAAAAGTTAAAACTCTATTTATAAATCTGAGGAAGAAAAGCAGGCAAAAAATTGTGCAAGCAGCATTAAGCTGCAAAATTTTTCCTTGGACACATTGCAGTACCTTTTAAAAGCAGCATATGGGGTTTATTCTGGTGACTCTAATTTTAACATGAATGGGAGTCACGTGGAATACTCCTGGCATACTGCTTTGAAAATATATCCCTGCATGATTAAGAAAGACTGAAATATTTTGAAACATTTTTATTTTTTTAAAAACCAATTCTGAAATGTTTTTAAAGAAAAGCATTAATGGAATGTAAATGGTCCAACCCTGAACACAGCAGTAATGTAACAGGTAGAAATACTACGGGTTTAGCATTGTAGATATGTTTGTGTTTCAGAGTCTGGGTAATGAAGTGAGGAAAACTTGAAGTTTGTATCCACTGTTGCAGCTGTCTCTGCATGGCTTGACCTTTATAAATTTGTCTCTTCACTTGGAAGATGAAGTAATCATTGCACCTACCATGTGCAAAGAGCAGAGGGTTCGGCGAGGAGAGTACAAGGCAGGATTTGTCTCTGCGATGGCAAGCAGTGCCATGCTGCAGTGTTGACAGCATCTTTAGCTCGTGCATGATCGAGACTGAAGAAATATGTACTCTGAAGATCAATTAGAGAGAGACTCATTAGCGGGAAGGAAGTTCTGAGCAGATGCACCAGCCCTGACAAAGTGAGCCAGAACACTGATAGAGCTGGGCCTGGTGWGTGGGCTGAATGTGAAGCAGGGTTGCTGGAGGGAGGTTCAGAGAGTCCTTTTTGACAGCCGGTCCTTCCTACCCATCTTCAGAGAAAACACTCTTAACAGCTTCTTGAAATGTTTTGAAAAGGATAAGACAGAAAATGTCCATAAAACCATATGGATGAATACCGACATAAGCACAGTGAGGTGTGTGGACAGTCATTGGGGGTCCTTCCAAAGATTCCAGGAAATAAGGAAAACTTACTTTTCCTTTTCTAATACTGTTTCCTTTTTTTTCTCTCTTTTTTTTTTTAAACTGAGAATGCAAGGTTTATTTTTATGACTTTAGTTTTGTGGGGGCTGCTGCTTTAGTGCTTGAGGATCTCCTCTGATTGTTTGCAATTTCTTATTGCCTGTCTGACTAATATTTATCTATCTTTACATCAGAGACAGACACACAGAAAAAGAAATTGCCTGCCTTTTATTCTTTCCRCGAAATTTTCACCAGTGATGTCAGGATGCTGAGCTCACCTGTCCTTCTCATGTGTTGACTTTGAGCGGGGTTTTTCCAGTCATTCCAACAGAGTTGCCACTTTCCAGACTTAAACAGGAGATGAAGCAGGSAGCATAAAGGAAGAGTATTCCTGCCAGCCTTATTTAAGCAAGAAGCTTCATTTAAGCAAGCCTATTTATGCAGGGGGGTTATTTATACTGCATTTGGCTGTGAATGGGCGTGTGTGGGCACGCTTCTGTTGTGCATGCGACACGTGTTTGGGGTAGGTATATTTGGCTGCACATTTCCATGTACACGGATTAAAAAAGTGGCTGCWAGTGTCTTTGAGAAGGGGATGTTTGCAAAGCCCAGCCAGGGGAGATTTTGAAATCCTTGGGAACAGATTCCTGTTGCCAAAGGCTGGCACAGAATAGAAGCAAAAGGAGCTCATTTTGTGTGCTCTGAATTACCTTATGAGGGTGTGGAGGATGCTGCCCTTTCTAGCTGAAGCTAAGCRTTCACTCAGTAGATTGCTCCTGTTAGAGCACACTTGCAATAACTCCATGGTAAACAGCCCTAACTGTTCATTCAGCTTATGTGAGCATTGATTTGGCTTTCATTCCTGCATGAGGTGGAAGCAGACAGAACACGTTCTTCTCAGGAAAATTTGTTGTGTGCTTGCTGGACCTGGAAACTGGGCTCGTGTTTTCTGTCCTTCCCATTAACTGCAGCTTTGGTGATTCCTTTCTGCACCACTGGAGCCTTCCCTTGCAAGCCTGGGATACAAAAGCAGTGCTAAGGGGATATGATAAACATGGATTGGCCCTCATCAACAGCTATTAAAATAATAATCTGGAGGTCCTTCAGCAGGAGCTGGGAAGGTGAAGCAAGGCAAGGATAACTGTAGTTGAGTTGTTTCCAGTATACTCTTTTTATCATCACCAACTAGCATTGTCAGCCTGGCCTGAAAGGTGCACAGTCACAGAAATATWGTTCCTCTTAGGGCTGCTGGGTGTCTGTTACCCTTAAATAAYACACAGCAGAAGCTTTTGAGCTTAAAACACATGCAGAAAACTCTCCTGAATTAAAATCCCGTTTCCTTTTCCAGAATGCTTTGGCAAGTAAATATTGGGGGTTTAGCAATCCAGAGATGTCTTCTAACATCATCTATTCTGACAGCCTTAAGGGTCTGTTGGATAAAACTCAAAGYCCCCCTTCAGGTCTCACACTACTAATCTCTTCTCCATTAGCAAGGGAGAGCATGAGTTTTGTTTGAATAGATTTAATCTTCCTGTGCAGCAGATGTGCTGACACATGGGTTTCTACAGTCAATGGGGTAAATAATCTTCTGTTTAAGTAGTTCSTAAGTACCTATTTATGTAATTAACATACTAAAAAACCCCATGTATCATTATTTAAACAGTGAACCATGACAGCATCAGATGGAGACAGATAACTGAGACAGATGATCTTTTCCTTTATTTTGTCTGTCCTATTGTTCTTTGCTTTTTTTAAAAAAGGGAAAAGCTAAAGAATAATTCTGTTGCTATTTCATATGATCAAGTAGARATTTAACTACCATCTTCCAGAAGAAGAAAACCAATGAATAAGATGGCGGGGAGCATGCATGCATGTAAGAGAGGCAAGAYCAAACACCTATAGGGCAAGATTTGTTTCAACAGTGTTAGTACAATGCACTTTCCACAGTGCCTGTCCTATAGGAATCCAAGCATTAAATGGAAGTCTTAGACTGATTGGGTTGAAGATAAACCCAGCTTYTGTTGCATGTTTGGCAGCCTGTGCAGGCCACGAGCTGGAGAAGTAGCTAAAGATGGAAGGTAAAATGCTGCAGCAACATGAAATTGTTCTGTCGTGGCCATGTGTACTCCTGACAGTGATTGAATGAGAGAACTGAGATTACAATGACATGGCTGAAAAGTCTCTCAGTATATTGCAAAGGGTTTTGCTATGAAATTATGATACACATTTAAACAATGTGGGAAGAGGAGGGAGCTGGTAAAACCCTAACCCAAACAGTGGATGAAGAATATGTGATAGATTTGACAGATAGTGCTCATATGGTCTGAATGTACTGAAAATTTTAAAASTCATAAGATGATTTCTGAGCCTCTTGCTTGTGTATTTAAGAGTGCTATGTAAGGAATCTTGAAGCTGATGATGTGTATTGTGAAACCTTTTGCTGTCTACTGTCTGGATTTATTATAATTGATTTGAAATTCTTCAGTGCCCTCTCATGCTATATGACTGCAATGTATGTTTGAAATGGCAAGGTTTAAAGGTTGCAGACAGCTGCAGGGGCTTGTGTATTTTAAGGGCTTTTTTAATATGATAGCTATCTAAAGACAAACTATGATTRTATATGACACTGCCGCCAAACCTAAACATCAGTTGAGGTTGTTTGTCTGCTGTACCCAGTGCAAGGTTAGAAATAATATTTTTTTTCTTTGTTCATGTATCAAAATCTATGCAACTCTGAATTGGTTCACTATGACAGAAGAGTCTTCCTCTAAGCAACCCAGTTTCTGTTTCTTCCTTTTTCAGACTGGATTTCTTATGAGCGGTTGTGGTGCCATTCTTCTTCTTGTTAAGTTAATTTTTGGGGGTTTGTTCTTCTAAGATRTGGATATTTTGGTTCTGTGTCAAAGACAAGGCATTTTAGATCTTCTTGGAKTTAACATTGGAGGTGGAAATGGAGCCTATAGTCATCTTGTCTAGACTAGGAAGTCTCCTTTCTCTACTCAGACTATGTGTAATCATTTAGCAATAGGAAAACTGAGAAATATTCATGTCAGCTCCTGTAGCCAATTTCAGGATTGTTTGTAGGCTGCCTTTGGCTTAGCTCAAGAGCTTCAGTTGTCAGAAAAGATGAATTGCAAATTCAACACCCYTAGACAGTCATCATCCAGACTACTGTTGTGTATGTCCAGGACTGTTGTATGAAATTCTATAAAGCTCTGATTTCATTTGTGCAAGGCCAGTGGATATTTTCTTTAATGCACCTCTCTGTATCTGGAAGTTTTTAATATGTATTTGCATCCTCAGAATGGTGGCTCAGGAAGAGACTCGCAGGCTCCCTGTGGTCAAAGCACAGGGGAARGCAATGAACACGAAATGTGCTCACTGGTACTTGGATGGTGGAAATGCTACGCAGAAGGAAAGGTTTTGTGGTTCTGTAGTTCTTATAGACCTGCTATGGTGCTGTGGTGGCAGTTCACCTCTGAAGGTCGCRTCTAATCTGATTTGCAAAGCTGTGTTCCTGACTGTTTTCAGCAGCTTATATATCACTTGTGTGTTCCTAGTCAGATAAGCTTTGTGGTTTGTAGTAAAGCTGTCTTAAATGGCAGAAAGGATAGATGTCTCAACGCTCTGGCCCAGCATTTTTATTTTAATTTGTGTTTATGTGTTACTATGCAAAAAACTTCTTTCTGATGCAGTAGTATTAGGAAAAAAACCAACCCCAAACCCTCAAATTTGCTCATTTGAAATAAAGTGTAGGGACCTCCTGATAGAAGAGTTATGAGGTTTTCTGATATTAAGATTTGTGAAAAACCAAACTAAATATGAAATATGATCTTGGAAGTAACTGAAATACTTATTTGTATTATTTGCAGACTAGGTTCTAATTGACACTCCAAGAATATAGATGTGGAAGGGAAATATGTAGGTCTTCCTGGAATAAATCAACAAGACCAGCTGTTCCTGGTGCAAAACAGCTGCTTCTACAAATGGACTTTTGAAAGGGCTTGAAAGTTTACTCAGAATTAGCAGGTGATTTTTGGCACTGGAAGAGGAGTCACTGGGAGCCATCCAGGGATTCTGTGGCTTGGGAACTCTTGTTAGGTTAACCATCTTCCCCTTTAGGTATCTAGGCTAAAAAAAGAAAAACCCACAATCTAGAAGGATGAGTAAGCATTATATCATCACTGATTGTTCCTCAGCTCCCACACACAAACAGGTCTTAGCCCATGACAGCATGCTGGCAGGAGCTGCTGTCGGATTGACAAGTAGCAGCTTTGGTGTGAAGCCTTCCTGGAAATCTTTTATCCTTTTGGTTGAACAGCATCATTTCAGCCCGCTATCTTAGAAGATTTTTTTCACAAATCTTATTTATTATGCTGCTTTGAAATGCCTGGATTTTTCTTGGCTTGAATATCTTTATCTCCCTTAAAAGCTCTCTTAGGTATCTGTGTCCTGTCCTGCTTTAGATTGCAATGAAATTCTTAGTGTGTTTATTCTCACAACATAACCTTGTGACRAAAAGAAATGCAATTTGCAGGGGAGATTACTAAGAAAAGAAAGCGACAAAGGTGAGATTTCTTAACCTTAAATCTAGCGGCGTGCTGTCGTCAGAGGCAGAGATCTCTGTCACTTCTGCTCCTTTCCTACGAAAGAAAAGACCTTAAAAATGGGTCTTCTGAGTTCTTGACTGTTGCCCTAATCTGGGACACAATCTTATCCCTGACAACATGTGAAATGCAGATGGGAGTTTTGGAAAGTGGGTCAAGGGAAAGCTTCTCCAGATACATAAAAGTTGCACTGCTAATCATTATTTTTGATTGCGGGCGGGGTGGGTTTTGTTTAACAAAGCACAGCCTGATGAAGAATTTCGGACTCTATGTATCACACAGAAAGGAACAGTTTATTTCATAAGGAACTTCCTCAATTTAATGTTGTCTTAAAAAAATACTAATTGTAGAACCTCCTAGGAATGTGCCGTTTGGTTTTTGTTGTCCAGTAGAATTTAAACTTGTCAGTTTGCATGACTATTTTAAGCTCTACATATCGACAACGCTTCCAGTCCATGACATGACAATAACAGACAGCAAAAATAACATTGGAACTGCTGAAGTTTCACCATTCACAGAAAAATGACAGAGCATGCTCCACCCTCTCCCCTGTGTGATTTAGGTGGAAGGAGGGGTGGGAGAGGGATGGAASTGAACAGATTGCTTTTTTCCCCAACAGTTCTTTCAGCCAATCTAGGCTTTTTAATTAGCACCCATTACCTTAAAATGTACGCTGAATATCTTTCCAGAGTTTAATATTTCAGAACTGAGAGAATGACCCCAAAAGTTGGCAAGCTCARGGTAATCCTTACAGAGATGGTGCTGCTCCAAAGGCAAATGAAAAGTCGGAAGTACAGCATTGCCAGAAGTGAACCCTTATGGCATCCTGAACCATTACAAGCACAATTCTCTCAGAAGYTCATTTCTATGTCAAGAATTATAATTGAGTCACAGGTGCCCTGAAAAGCCAAATCTCTGGTGTAGCTCTCTGTTCTTGGCTTTGCTCTGGAGCACTAGASCAAGAGGCTTGGAAGACCTTCCTGCACCCTGGATTAGACTCMGGTAGAAGACATTTAACAAGGAGTGGCCTTCATTGTACAGGGAGATCTGTAAATCTGCCTGCAAGGCTCTGTCATGGTCCATTTTAAAATGCATTTACCATGGTAAATGGAGTGGATTTCTATTATTAGTCCAACATAGAAATGTTGAGGTTTTTTAAGAAGTGYTTTCATTTTTTCATTCTTCTTATTTTAGTGAAATAAGGGAAAGTAAGGGTTCCTGAAAAAAAATAAAAATGCATCATCACCTTTTCCATCTGAAATTCTTTCTTAACACCATAATAATAATATGTTATTGTCTCATGGTTTGTCTGAAGTTATCTTTCTAATATAAATGCATGAACTTGACTTTTCTCCTCATCTTGCAGTTTCAGTAACAGAAACATGGAAAGAATGAAAGATTCTTTTCAGTTGTCCCAGAGAAAGTCTGAGGGGCAGTSAGAAATTACCCCCAAATGCCAAATTAGTCATTTGCTGACTGCATTGTTGGTTTAGGAATCTTTYCTCTCTCTCCAATGTTGCTTCCTTTCTTCTAATCATCTCTCCTTCCTTATATTGTCAAAGATTAGGGCAGAGTTTTTGCAAATGACTAACAACCCTTTTGTACATAAAAATTCCCTAGTGATGTGTTTCATCAGGCCCTGAACAGGACAGGGAATATCCACTGTAGAATTAGCTGCATGAARATTCACAGCACTGTCTATGGGTGCCAGTGCATTTTTGGAGGTTTCCTAATAGCTGTCCCAGAGTTTTATCTTATTTTGGAGAGATATAATAAATGGAACTGGAAAGCAAAATACAATATTTTGATAGCAGTCGTGTCTTTTGCTGGTCAGTTACTTAAACTTGAAATGTGAATAAGGTGTATTATTTGTTGGAGCAAGTCCAAAGGAGGACCAAGAAGATGATCAGAGGTCTGGAGCACCTCTSTTATGAAAACAGGCTTGAGASAGTTGTGRTTGYTCAGTCTGGAGAAGGGAASGCTCCAGGGAGATATTTGAGCACTTTCCTTAGCTGGAGAGGGACTTTTTACAAGGGCGTGGAGTGACAAGACRAGGGGTAATTGSCTTAAAGTGAAAGAGGGATGGTTTAGATTAGATGTTAGGAAGAAATTCTTTACTGTGAGCATAATGAGGCCGTGGGACAAATTGACAGAGAAACTGTGGCTGCCCCATCCCCAGCAGTGTTCAAGGCTGGAATGGACTTGGAGCAACCAGCACTCGTAAAAGCTACCCGTCCCCATGGCAGGGGGGTTGGATCTAGATGATCTTTAACTATTCAATGATTCTGTGGCACACAGAGACCGTGCCTCCTCAGCATGTGCATGCATGCAAGTGAATACTCCTGGGCTATGTGCGCSTACACACGTGTGTCATGGCGTGTTTGCACAGGGAGAAAGCCAACGTGTACACGGCTCCGTCTGTGTGTACTTTCCCAGCACGTATGAAAAGAGAAGGCAAACTCACAATCAAATAAGAGCGAGAGCAGAGGGAAAAGAGATGAGATTGCTGCTGATTATGAGCCTGGCAGCAGATGTGCTACACAAATCCAGCCCGCTGCATCCAGGCTGTTTCCATGGCGATGGAGCGAGTAATTGTGGAGCTCCGGCGCGCTCCCCCGCGGCCCCCGCCAAGGTGGACGCGGGTGCCGGGTCCCCACCAGCGCATCCTCTGGGCGAGCGCCGGGCTCGGGAGCGAACGGGGAGGGGGAGCCCCGGAGACGGGGATCTCTGAGCCGCTCATCCCCGCCGTGCCATGGCAGGATGCGAGGGAAGAGGCGCTCTTCCTCGGAAATACGGTCTCCCGGGATGCTAAATAAGCGGGCAGGAGTTTCCCTGCCGCGGGAGTGGTTTTCCATTGGCTGCCGCCGCCCGCCCGTGCCAATGGGAGCCCGCCGGCCGCCCGGCACATAAGCGGAGATACGCGCTCAGCCCGCGGCGCGGCCCAAGGTGCGCGGCCGCGGGGCAGCGCCTCTCACATGGCTGCGCCGGGCACGGCTGGCCGCGGAGAGAGACAGCATCGCCGCGGAGAGAGACAGCATCGCCGCGGAGAGAGACAGCATCGCCGCGGAGAGACACAGCATCGCCGCCGAGCATCTCCCGCCGCCGCCGCTGCTGCCCGTGCGCACGGTGCCGCCCGCCGAAGGCAGCATTAAGTCATTCGCTCGCTGCCGTGTGGGAGGTGAATTTGTCATCGGGAACGATGGAGCTACGAGATCTCTGTAAGTAAAACAGTGTACTTTATGCTGCTGTTTCGGCCCGGGCATAGATCGGTTGATGGTGTCGAGGAACGGCAAAAGCAAATTAGTAAAAAATTGGAAATAGCGTGGAGGATTCCTCGGTTTTGTTCCGTGCGTACGAGATGGGTTCTTCCGATTGGTTTCATGCGTCGGACAAGCTAGTTAGCTATTTACATCGCCTTGGGTGTTTTTTTAGTCTAATTAAGGTTAGTCTGTGGAAGGATGCTGTGTTCTTTGGGGTGTTTCAGATCCYCCATGTGTTTGAAATGGAAAGGAAACCACATGGAGCAGAATATCGCAGGCACAAAAGTCTGAGGTGCCCACATGTAGGCACCAGCATTTGTGGTGTCGGTATAAAAATAACAGGTATGTTATTACAGTGGTTTGTCAAAYGCTAGTTCAAACCCTGAGCCAAGAAAACATGAGTTGCTCATCATTCATCACTGTCCTAAGCACAAAAAGAAGTCATTGCTTTTTCTATCCTTCTCGTTCCTTTTCTCATTTTTTTCAAATTGGTTGCTTCTTTGAAAGCTTTTAAAAATATGTTTGATTCRAAAGCTTTCCTATTTGTTTATGAAACCTATTAGTACGTGAAAAGTGTGGAGAGTTTCCTTTTTTGCCATTGTGGGCCATGTGTTAGAAGTTGATTCCTTTGCCTGTTGGGACTCAGCTTTTGATTCTGTAAAGCAGAAACAGTATATTTAGAAAGAGGAGTGAAGTGTGTGTGCAAATCTGTCCCTCTGTAACCCTTTGGGGTTACTTCAGTTACACCAGCCTTGAATTTGGCTCAGCATTGTTCATGTTTTCTCATGACAGGGAGCTTTGCTGCATGGAGCTCACGGTTGTCTCTGCTTAACAGTGTCAGAGACTGTAGTCATCTTATCTGGTTTGTGAAAATGCMTGGGAGGAATGGCAGAAATAGGAGGAAAAAGATTTATGAAAAACTTCTTGTATTTTCACCCCGTGCCTGAGCTAGTCAAGTGTATCAGGAATTTTGTAGTAACCAAACTGGGGTGCAAACATCATATGAAGTTGGCTGCATTTTAGGGATCCATTTTTTGTGTCTCATGTTCATTTTAGAACTTAACACACGCTTCATTTTCCAGCGTTAGGAACTCACATTGCTGCCGGGGAATCTCAAGCTGAGGGTGTAAATTTTTTTTAGATATGGTTTAACTGGTCAGCTTTGGTTTGCCTTGCAAGTTGTGACAGGAAGGTGTGTATGTGGAGCTTGTCCCTCCAGTTAAAGGAAACAGCATTGTCTCAGAGTTGATGCCAAAAAAAGAATTGTCAGTGTTTTCAAGAACTGCTGGATCAATATAAATGAAAAAAAAAAAACAAACCAAAAAACCCCAGAACACAGAATTCAGTGGATCGATACAGAGAGAGTGTCTKTTGATGAAAGCTGTGTAAAGCTCCTCTGTGTAGTTTTGAGTGCTTAACCCAACATGTCACAAATGCAGGAGGGACCCCTTATTAAACTTGAATTATTGCTTTTTCTGAAGACATAGATATAAGTCTCTCTTCCCTGTGTTTCCCAGGGGTGTTTTGGTCACCTTTTATTGAAATGATGGCTCCAGGCATCCTGTGGCACTGGACTTAAAAAAAAATGCATTTTTCTAAGATGTGGAAAAAAGCACTGTTAGCTATTATTGCAATACTTATTTTTGTTCAGCAGTGATGAAAAAGCCAAGAATTTTTTTTTAGATGAAGAAGGTATTTTGCTGCTRTATCACCTTCCCCAGGGTCTTGTATCATTCATTTATATTTACTTAGCACCGGTGTAGCTGAAAATCCCATTGCGTACAKCAGTCTAAGCAAAGAGATGTGCCCACTCCTCATCCTGGAGGTGAATGCTTTGATCCAGACTGAGATATTTCATAAAAATCTGTGAGAAAGCTTGGACCCTTGCACACCTGGGCATGGGTTGTTCCTTGCTCCAGGCTGGTCATTTTGAACACCTTTGGGATGCATCCGAATGAAGCTTAATTGCACCTTTGAGGGGTTTTAATTCCATACCTACTACCTTCTGCTTTATTTTCTGATGTGAAAGCCTAGGAGAACATTGTCCTTTAAGGTCACTGCAACTCTTAAGATGATATTTTAATTCTTGTTAGCACTCCAGGGATATAGTTCAAACAACATAAACCTCTCAAGTTTAGTCACTGGTGTTAGGCAAATACTGTGTGTGATCGAGTTCCTCTCTCTCCCATAACCTTGTTTGAAGGGATTTTTTTGCTTGCCTATCCCTGTGCATTAGCAGATAAAAGGAGGGGGCTGGGGAGGGAGGGAGGGAGGGAGGGAGGGAGACAGCCTATAACTGCTAAGCACTGGATCAGTCTGTCTGAGGGCTTCAAACCACGCTTTGGTGGTGCCTGAGGTAGAAAAAACTCGTGTTGCAGTCAAAACCGTGCTTGCATTAGATTTTTGACCTGATGGTGCAGAGAACAGTTGCTCATCGTTAGTGCTTGGGGATGATCTATGTGGGAGAGGCATTTCAGATTCCCAAGCTATAAGAGTTCCAGCAACAGAGGAGTGAGTAGGCTTCAGTGAGAGCTGTGGCATGYTGGCAGCAGTTGGGAGGATGCAGAAGCTGAAAAAAATGCTATCTTGGGGTAGCTTTAATTGGTTGCATTGGAAAACACTTGGTTTGATGGGCTCATATGTCTTCTAAAATGCTTGGTGCCAGACCAAATTGGCATAGCTCCCCTGACTTACACGAGATGCCACCAGGCATTGATCTGATCTTCAGTCTTATGCTTATATTTTTCTTGGAAGAGTGAGATTTTCACAAAGGAAGTGAGTTATTTTTCTCTTTCCATTTGCCTCAATGACAGTAACATTGAAAACCTAAGTGGAATAGGCATTCCACGGATTTTGTTTTGTTCCTATGGGCTTTAAGCTTAATGAGTTATCTTTTATCTGCTCATACAGCCTCACACCCATATGTTAGTCTATTCTGGAAGCACAGGGCAGAAATTCTGATCTGAGCTTTAGATGTGTTAGGAAACATTAAATTTGAATATTGCATTATTTCCCTGGATCTTAACCCTCCTTCAGTTACAAAAACCCTGGGGGTCATTCRTGTTCTAGGCAGACAGATGCTAGAGCCACCAGCCTTCAATTTTGCCTCAGTTGTATTTGRTTTTCACCCCATTACTCGGGTGAGTAGGTACAAATTTTCACACACAGGTGTAAAAGGGTGGCTCACTATGTTCGCATCCAAATTAGTTGAAGACAGTTGTAACTCCAGTTGAGACTAACCACACAAATAGAAACGGTTCCTTATTTTTGTGTCTTTAAAAAAAAAAAAAAAAAAAAAAAAAAAAAAAAAAAAAAAAAAAAAAAGGGGAAGTTTCTCCATGTTAAGGCTTGGCTTACATGCAGCATCATGCCATGGAAAGCTCTTGCTCCCTGCTCAGTGCATGTGCACTCACATCTCCAATGATACATGCACACAACAAAGCAGCACCAAGCAAGAATAAAGATGAAACAGCAGTAAAACAAAGACTTGTGAATTGTGAAAAGCCCATTGATTTGCCTGACACCCATTTTGTTCAACATCGTGCAGTGCTAATCTGAAAATTCCTGTGCGTCACGRAAACTTTTCAGAACAATAAGAACTGTCAATTCCAGCAGATTTCACAGACCTGTCATTATTCTTCTTGTCTTGAAGCACTAAGTGGCATATAGAGGGATTTTTGGCAGGAGTTCAGGACTACTCTCGTAAAGAGGAATCGTGTGCCACTACCTCATGTGTGTAATCATTTGAAACTAAAGTTCAGCCCAGCACAGGCTCCTGGAAGCGTGTCTTTCCCCATCCTAGYATGCTGCTTTTATGGGTCTCACTCATTTTGTCTCTTCAAAAACTACAAKCCACTGCTTTTTACTGTGCTCAGATGCAAAAATGTGAAAGAAAAAAATTGTACATTCTTTCTACATTTTGACTTGATATCTTCCAGAAAGTGAGAATACTTTCATGAAATCATATTCCCTGTCCTCCACCTGCTGCTTCTTCAGAACAGAAAAGTAGRGATAGCTCCACTGATGGCTCCAAGCAGAAGTTTTTATTAACTCCCTTTCTCTTGAGATTGTATTGCTGGTACTTCCTTCTCTTGGAGCATCTATTAAGAAAAAGCTCACACCCTACATTTTCTGTCATTAGGCACTAAAGACCCCCTTAGATACATGCTTCTGTGAGGAGAAGCATAATGATGGGAAGAAACATTGACTTTGTGTCAGAGACACTCAATTTAAAGTTCTTTATCAGAGGCCATGTAATTTTACTGTCTTTTGTCTTCCACACTCACAGTTCTCAGTGTASCATCATCTGCATACATACCTCACCCAACTTAAATGAAGTTTCAATATCGTGAGGGTCATGACATTCACTCTGAATATTAAAATATTCRTTCAGTTATGCATCCTTGATATTGGTAACTTGCAGAATCTGTATGTGTTTCCATAAACCTTCAGCATTTTCAAAAGTCTGCAGAGCACAGATCCACATTTTTTTGTGGTCTTCACAAAATTCTGGCAGATTTTGCTACTTAGGAATTCARTGGTTTCAAAAAAGCACGTGAAAGTCAGACCTCAGAGGGCAGGCACGACCTTCATACAAACTAGAACTTTGATTAGCTCTACCTTGGGWGTTTTAAACTCCTCTGTAATTCACAAAAGCAATCTTGTAATGGGGTGAAAAATGAGATCTTCTTATTAATGCTAGMCCACTGTCAAATTAATACATCAAATAATTTAATCTTATCCTGAATCACTGGACTGCTTTTATCAGAGCTTTTGAAGTGGCAAAGAAAATGCTTGTTCCATAGCTACAAACCAAACTCTCTTAGTCTTCCCTTCTCTTTGAACTTCAATTTTCTTAAGACTTGGAACATCATGATACAGAGAGCAGCATTCACAGCTAGGTATTTCAAGACTCACATCCAGAGGCGTATTAGAAGCCACACAAAGGGATTTTCTTTAAGTGAGGYTTTCAAATATATGTAACCTTCTGCCTTGACCTCTGGATCCACTCCCAGTCTGCATTTCAAGAAAAAGAATCTACCCACATATGGTTATCTCCAGTAAGATCAAAGCTCTCATTGTGTTCTGACACCTTTGAGAAATAAATGGATGTATAAAAAAAAGTGAGGGAAATTATGAAAAGATTTGAATGGGTTCACATTTATGAAAGACATGAACYCACGGATCTTGGAAGCAAAGGGAAGACTTTCAGGATAGCCGCCGAATGTTTCTTTATTTGTTAGCTTCAGCAAGTTAATTAAACAGACTTGAAAACATAAACAAAAATAGATTTTCTGGTTCCCTACAAATATAGCTGTGCAAGGGCTTTGCCATGAAAGTTAATAAGGTTCTAACTTYAGGCTGGGGTTTCTGCCTGGTGCCTGACAGAAGCCGCTGCAAAGGATGGTGTTATTTCATGCTGGATCTGCAGCCTCTCATCAAGGTGTGATGCCTTTCCTAGTTTCCACCCTTTTTCTGGCAAAAGTATAAGTTGTCCTAGATTTATCCCAGCTCCAGTGGATATTTCCTGAAGGGCTGGAGAGTAAATATCTGCAGATGGAGAAATGCAGCTCTGTTTGCTCGTATTTGCTGCTGTCGTGTGTGAAAGCACCAGAAAGGCTTTGCAGAGCTTCTCCTTCCTTYGAGTGAACCGACCATCAGCAAAAGGCACAGCAGAGTCAAGGGCTGCCTTTTGCTGCATTGCCCCTTTTCCTCAGCACAAGCAGCCATAGCAGAGCCCTTGGCTTTCAGCCAGCTGGGATGTGCCAGAAYGTGCTGGAGCTCCAGCTTTGAATGCCCTACAAGGGAAGCGTGTCCCTGTTTTTGGCAGCACCACAAGGTTACGTTTGCTTCAGATAATTCAGCATGGTGCTGAGGAGCTTTGTATATGGAAGATCCCTGTCCTGCAAGGAAACTTCACAATTCTTGTATTCAGCACAAGGGGTTAAAGTGTATCCATGGAGACAGCCACAGGGAAGGGAAGGACTGTACATCAAACAGGTTTCTCTCCTCATCTGCCCTGTGCCCTCACAAAGGCCCTTCTCCTCTCTCCCTCCCCATACCCATCTTTTGTAGACTAGAATTGAGCCACTTGGCCAACATAAACTCCTCTCGGYTCTCAGAAAGGGGAGTCTCTCCAATGTGAGACTCTTTATGGTCTGTTCAAGCTCTCAGAGTCATGCTTTGGAGCAGCTACAGCTGCTAAGAGGTACAGAATGTTCATCAAACCTCTCATTTTTACAGCACTAGTTGCTTTGGTGCATGGAGTAAAYAAGCAAAGGCTTGAGTTAGGAACAYCTCTGATGCTTTGTAACTGCAGTGAGGAGTTGAGTTATATTTATATRTATATTATAATATTTATAATATTTATATAATATGTATTTGTAATAGATAATATTACATAATATGTATATAATATATTCTAATATTTATATGTTAATAGTTGGTCTTGAATTTTTCTGACTTTGAAAGCTATTACAACCCAGTTAAATAGTTAATAGAAGAGTGGAAAGTCTATAATAGTCTAATTCTAATTAGTTAGAATAGTCTAAAACTATTCACAGCTGTTTCACAGGTAAATTCCCTTGTTCTCACTTCCCAACTTAACTTTTAAAATCCCCTATTTAAATTATCACCCTACCTCAAACAGCAATGCTGTGTTTTGCCATCATGCTTAGAATGTCATAAGTCCCATTCTCAATGGCAAATGGAATTAATGCTCAYTTCTAATGGCACTGAAAAGGTACAACTTAAAATAAGTTCTGCTTTTTCATGTATGAAATTATGTATCAGTTCACCTTTGCATCCAGGATTTCCATCATTCAAAAGTCATGGGCATMTAGTCCAGAATGAACTTTTCACCAATCCCAGTAACAATTTTCATTAYTAAAGGTTCTAGCCTAGTGAATTTCAAGGCTTTGAATTTGTATTACATATTTAAGGTATAAGCAAGAAACCTCTGACTAAGAGTGTCTTTAGTGGAGTAAGTATCAAGTGTTTCAGGCATACATTTCTTGCCATTARCATTTATCATTGACCTGGTAAGAGAAATAGTTGCTGGATTATGTCAGGTTTTTTGGTTTATAAGGGACTTTCTGTCAGGTTTCAACAAATCATAACACAGACACCTTTCTAATTTTGTTAACTATTATTGGCTGTTGGTAATTGAATGAAATTYTGGGTTTTTCAGTTAGTGAGGTGAATGGCAGATCCGTAAAGTGAAAAGTGTGGGAGAGCCCCACAACTAATTCTCTCATTTTAAACTTAAACACCAGAGCTCAGCTGCTGATTGTTCCAGAAGTTTGCCTGAACTACGATTTAAAGGCTTTATTGCACCAAAATCCCAGAAGTTACTGTGTTTTGCAGCAGATAATCACAGTGTGTGATTGTGAAGACACATTTTATTTTGATCTCCTGCACGGAGACCTGGGCCTGAATCCTTTTAGATCATGCCCATGTTCTGGTGTTCTCATCATTACTGCTGGCAAACCATTTAACCCAATAAGGGTTTTGGGCACCTCTGATGCTCCAGCCCCTTTGGAGCACCTACCTGTGCCAACGCCAGAGAGCACCTATGAAAGGTGAGCACTGCAGACTGTGGGTCGCTTTTGGGGCCGAGCACAGAAGTCCTGCCTCGTCATTCCCATCACCTCAGCATTATTCATTGCTTGTATGAGCATCGTGGTCAGGGTGCAAATTCAGGAGCTGCCTAAAAGGAACACCAATGCAGAGGGCAAAATCTTGGCTGTGTTGAAACGAGCACTAGAACTCCCGTCAGTTTTAGGCTGGTCTCAAGAATTAAGGGGTTGAATTTCTCCTRGGCTGAAGTGGTCAAATTGTACCATGAAGTCAAAAGGCATCTCCTCCTAAAGAAAATGAAAGATGTCAGAGAGCTCTTTGTGAGTCAGCCGCAGAATAAGTAACAATTTTGATTACTGATATACAAAAAAAGAATGTTCCACCAGGGAAAACAGCTTGTAACTTGCTTTGCTCTTGRGATGGAGGGAAAAAGGAAGAGAAAGTGTGTACTTGTAGCCAAGTTGGCTGCTACAGTCCAGCAGCACAGTCAATCAAATGGTTTCATCCTTCCAGGTCAATCTGTAATATCACTGATTTATCTTGCTGCCATGCAATTGTCCCCTGTTGATAATTCCAGTTTTGTCAAGAGATGACAGAGATTTTGCAGAAAACCTGCAAGCTTCTCTTAGCAGCAAACAGTAGGAGAGCAAAGTAAGATTTTCTCCTTTCCATTGATGTCTATAAATAGTCCATGCTAACCTTAACAGCCTTGAAGACGTAGGGAACCTTTTTTTAAGAAAAGAATCCATTTTTTTAAAAAACTACATTGACTCAGCAGAAGCAGACCTGTTTTAGATCATGATAGGTTGACAATCGAGCCCTGCTGTGAATGCCCAGCTTTTCAATTCTGGCTGTAATGTTTTGCATTAACTCTGCGGTGTACTGGCACAAGTCTTGATGTAAGGGCCAGAAAGGATACTGTTTAGTTACTGTATGCATTTAAAAAGAAAGGTCTTATTTACAGTTTTTACAATTTAATTCTCTGTTTCTTCGATCTTTCCCTGTGTACTTGGGAAAGAGAGGAGATAATTAACAAAAGCACATTTAATTTATGTCTAAGAGCAGCTTGCTTAATGACAAATTTATTGGGTTTTTTTGTGCTAAAAATTAGTCACAGGAGCCATTGCATGGACTTCAGTGTTAACACTCCGATATGTAAGTGCTATACAAACATGATTTGAGCTACTTTGAAAAGTGTAAGAGGTTTTTTAGGAAAGCTGAGTCTCTCAGTCTTGCAGACAGGAGGGTTTTTTTCAATATGACATTAGTATGCAYGTATCCAATTAGAAATTAACGGGAAATCCAGATTTATGTAGTAGGAGGAGATAACTAAGATGCTTGCCATTACTGATGCAAGAAGAAAAATTGTTGTCTTTGTGTGTAGAGATGTTATAAATAATCTAGGAATACATCACCTTTTGGGTTACTCTGTAGTCCTGCAAGACTTTTTACTAATACAGTGTTCACTGGAATTGTAAATTTCTGCAGAAGACGCAGATCTCTGTATTTCCAGGTTGATTTTAATTTTGCATGTGATTCTGGGCAGATTCGAAAGGTATCTCCAAAAATAGTAGTTTAATACATGTGCCATACTGACAAATGTTTAAGTGCAACAAGGCTGTAAAAAAAAACTAAAGATATTACCTACTAATCAAGTTATTTTCCTGCTGCTATCAGTCTTGAGAAGGAGTTCTGAAAAATATCATAAGTATGGGTTTGAAAAGATTTCTATTATTTAATCCATCTTTTTGGATTTGATAGAAAGGAAGATTAAACTAGGTGTGTTTGACAGCAGCATTTGATCACCTGGGATTCTGTCTGCTCTGCTCATAATCCTGTGGTATTTCAGAATCCTTAACTACCAATTTCTAAAGATGATAAATCCAGCCCSCTGGAGTCAGCTGTGTTCCTCCCATCAAGAGCCACACTGGACTTACTGGTCTTTCAACAGAAAGTGGCTTAACCTAGCAGGTGGTTAGATTTTGCTGAATTTTCTTTTTAAAGAGTGAGGCTGGTCTGTTAGCTGGTTTCAGTGTAATGCTTAGATGCCATTCTTTTATTTGGGTCTTTTGAGGGTGGCCTTACTTCAGTGATGCTGAAAATCACCCCGACTTAGAAATCTCACCTCTGGCAAAACTTCAGTTAGCACCATGGAAAAGAGTTTTCCTGTACAGGCTGTTCRCTTTTACTCACTGATCTGGCAGGCCCCTGCCTTCCCCACTTCTTTGATTTAATAGGGCTTGTCTTTGCCATACGATGAATAGGAGAGAACACCACATGGTACTCACCAAAAATTTTATGCAAATATCAGCATGATCTGTCTACAATGCCTCCAGTGCAGATATCCTACCCTAAATGTTCTAGCTTGCTATTATGGAGAGTGAGAAGGGGAGCTAATTCTCAGGTATATTGCTCTGCAGTCCCTTCCTCATCCAGAAGCACTGATGAGAATTAGGTGGATCWCTTTYAAARTACTARATCATAGCTCCTTACATTCCTTTTYRTTTATTTTAGAAAATCAGTCCTAAGATAAAGGAATTCAGRAGCAAAAGTATGATGATGCTATAAAGCCRGTAGTCCTGTTTTCAGCAGAGCAARTATCAGRAGKTAGGCTGTGGATGTTATAGAYGCCATTTGGTAGCTTTCCACTGACATCAGGAGCACACAGATTTGCTTCAACTTACTACTAGAGAGGCAGAATAAATTCTCTGTTGCCCAAATGGATCACTTAGGAGCTACACTCCAAAGCATGTCATAGGAACAAGCTGCAGACATGCAAAACGCTAGCATGTGAGTTTCCTGTTACGTACACTCTAATTTGATGCATCTTTTCTGGAGATCTTCAGCAYACTTACTCAAAACTAGGAAAGCTAGTAAAGAGACTTGTCTCTAAAGCTCTGGAAAAGTGAATTTACGTTGCTCAGAGTTTTACCAGAATAAAATAAAGGCCAGAAAATACTCAGCAGAATCCAAGGGAGGACAGCAGRGTGCAGTACCTTGCAGCCTTTGAGGGCAAAGAGTGAACAGTGGGGAGAGGCAGAACAGTAAGGCAAGGTTTGTTCTAGCTGGCTGTGTGTGAAGTGAAGGCAGGAGAGAGCATTCATGCCATATCCAGAGTGGAAACACTAAAACCAACCTTGAGCAAGAAGATATTGTTTGTATTTGGCAGCATCTTGTGTCTGAGAAGCAGCACAGGAGAAAGCCGTCTCATGGCATGGTTAATGACTACACCAAACCAACACAGTCTGCTTCAGCTCCTCCATCCACCACAGATTTGTTGTACCACGTTGAACCAAGCAAGGGAACTTCCCTCTTGACCCCTGGCTTTCTGCCTCTGCCACCTGTGAGCAGTAGCACTGTTCTGATTTAATGGGATGTTGCAGGTATAAAATGTGCTGAAGATTCAATGCTGTGGTTCAGAGCAAGTAAAAATGGGCTTGAGCCCTTAGGGTTAAGATTTCCCTGCAAACGAGMTGCAATAAAGTTTACAGATGTAAACCCCTTTTATTAGCCAAGGACACTTTTATGGTTAAAATACTGCAATTCTTGTTTGTTAAAGGAGATACAAAATTCCCTTTAGCACGAGTGGTTTTGTAGAGAAGCAGCAGTAACCAGTGCTATGTGCTAGCCCTGAAATTGTTTCTTATGTTCAGTGAACTTATTTCCTTATTTCTGGCTCACAGCATCCAAATGAGGGCTATCTTTCTTCAAAACTCAATTTTTGAAGTTAGAGCCACTGTTAGASCCAAATGTGGGTGTGAAAGAGCCAAAATGAGGGTAAGTATACTACATAATATGTGTGAAAATGTATGATCGTCCATAGCTGGGCACTGYCAAGATTTAAAATTGACAGTGATGCCAGTTGTTTGTTGAACAGTGTTGGGTCAAACAAATGTTCAAGGTCATGGTTTGCTTCGCTGTTGCGTGATTGGAGTGTCCCCTACCATGACCAGGGCCAGTGCTTCCTTTTGCATGCCCATCTCCTTTCTCAGAACAAAGTGCAGGCCAGCTGTGTGATGGGAAGATTTGCAGGTTGGCTTATTGGGGAGGAAGGAATGAGGGAATCCTCAAGAAAAGGAGAGAAAGGGAAGAAGAGAGAACAGGCYATATTGTTTTGAAGACCATAGGTAGGTCACTTTCAATTAAGTGCATGTTACAGAGGTGTATTTCCTTGTTTCTAGAAGGGCTGGGATTGGAAAAAGTATCTGAGTAATTTCTGTATCATTTACATTTTCCAGTGCTTCCATTTGCATTGGGATGATTTAGTTCATCAAAACAAAAAAAAAAGACAATGTGGCCTCTTCACCATGCTGACCAAAACCCAATCGTTTTCAAGGAAGAAAAGATTGGAAATATAAATAGCTACCAAAAATGTGTTCCTGAGCTTAAAAAATGCTGAGCCCTAGGGTTTTTCTGCTGTTCATGCATTGTCACTACATCCATTTTTTCCTTTTTCTAGCCTGATAGTGGCAACCCATACAATAATGGGCTACTGCACAATTTTACACCTAAGGTACACAGTCACATTTAGAATCTGACAGTGTTCTCTTCCTGGAACAGGAACACTGCTTGCAACCCACAACTGAAACAATTAGCTATAAAACAGAAAGCAGCTTCATTTAAAAAGAGAAAAAAAAATTATTCTCTGGCTTTCAGATAGATTTTAAGAATTTGTTAAAAGAAAGCAAAAGAAAAATTTCAAGTAGACAGGTGAACAAGCCTCAGTTCACGAGATCTTAGGGTTTTGAGAATATACATGATTTAAATTAAAAGCCAACTGAGAATAGATAGTAGAAGAAAGGACTCTGACAACAGCAGATGGAGCAKAATAGAAATGGTGGTGTTACTATATCTACCTGCTTGCACTAAAAACAGCAGCTGTRAGGAGGAATTTGAACTTAGCTCTATGAATATGTATTCTTATAGCTCTTATTAATGTGTTATTCCGTTTCTCTCCCAGTTTCTCCTGACCCTTTTCTGAGGGTTAAATTAATCCCYTGTGCAGCTCAGTTGAGAATAATGAAGTTGTCCCAGGGTATGAACGTAGCCCTTGGGTTTGACCTACAGAAGGCTGAGCCTCTATTCYTCACTGTGTTTTCAGGCAGTTTTGTTTATATTGAATTAATTAAAACCACCCTCTCCATTCCCCAGGCTTATGTGCTCTCATGTGCAGAATAAAGGAGGTTCCAGTGTCTGCCCTCTCAGCCCATCCATGCTGATGCAGACAGTAGAAAACTCTGCTAATGAGGGGATCTTAACGACCCTAATMATGTTTGTGAGAAAAAAGGATCATRTTCTGRTAGAACTGRCATAGGCATGGTTTATGATGTGAGRAACAGTTTGGATTCCTCTTTGGAACTATAGACGTGGCTCACATTTGGGCAGTAAGGCAGAGCCTTTTTTGCTGTAGGTGAAGGCATTAAACCATGTGGTCAGCTGGAATTTGGTGCAGGGTAGGCAGACTGAAATGCCTGTTCTAGTTCCTATGTATTATATTTTTAAAAGGTTTCAAAACAGATGTTTTTATCTTCAAAATTTTAAATACATCAGTGTCCACGAATAGCACCGGTTTGAGGTCCAAGACCTGGCTTTTTATCCAGTGTAAGAGACAGAGTGAAATCTGTTCCAAAGT